>NW_009917752.1:0-68878 GCF_000696875.1 Nestor notabilis | reverse complement strand
TTATTTTAATTTATTTTTTAAATTGTATTCTAAATAGTTTATACTACTTTTACATAAGCCTAACTAAGTTTTATATAAGGCTTTTAGTTCAGCTTCCACTCACATATACGATCAGGCTTTATTAAGCAAGAAGAGTTCCTGAAAAGCATCCCAGGGCAGCCTGAGGGCTGTGGGATGGGAATGTGGAAATCTCATGTTCAATAACCGGAGTGAGCGAGGACATCAGTGATGCTCCTCGCTGCTCCATCACTAATTTTGGAGGTTCCTGCCAATCAAGAGAGCGCGCAAGAAGGACGTCAAGACCTGGCTCATAAGGTACAATGACTTCCCTCATAACTAAGACACATTTAGGCTCTAGCACTTCGGATAATGCAATCCAGGAGTGCAGCATGGGCTGGATCTGCCTGGCTGGGGAGCAGCTCTGTGGCAACGGATGTCGGGTCCTGGGGGACACAAGCTCAATAGGAGTAAAAAACATGCAGCTGTGGCAATGAAAACCAAGATGTTGTGCTACATCAACAAGGGCATCAGCAGCAGAGATAAAGGACTCATTATCCTGCTCTACTCAGCGATTGTCAGGACACACCTGGAATAATGTGTTCAGTTCTGGTCACTGCTCTACAAAAAAGTTGTGGTCAGGCTGGAGAGGATCCGAAGGAGAGGAGAGACGAGCAGAGCAAAGGAGAGGAGAGGAGAGGAGAGGAGAGAAAAAAAAAAAGCTTTTCCTTATTTTTGAGCTGTAAATCTTCCTTTTTAACTCAGAAGCAGAGAGAAGCTCCCATGATTCAGAACTAGAAATGGCAACCCCCAATAGTTTTTGTTATTTTTATGACTTTTTCTGTTCCTAGAGAAAAATCAGCCAGAGGAGCACGAAATGATTTTCCTGGAACTGAAAATGAGCCACAGTTCTACTGGGAGTTGCTTCTCTTTCAAAAAGGCCTAAAATGATGGTGATTTGATGAGATGGAAACTTCTGAGGGAAGATTAAAAAGTCTTATTCTGTAAACCTGTTTTTTGTCCAAAAAGTTGGTGGTTCCTCATAGCACAGACTCTGCAATTCCCCGCTGCTGATGTTCAGAGTTCACATGCTCTAAGTACATTTTACCTATTATATAGAATCATAGAACCATAATGGTTAGGGTGGGAAAGGACCTCAAGATATCTTAGGTTTTATTTGCTTTTTTTCTTTTTTTGCATTGCAGCCTTTATTTTGGTACCTTGACATTTCCACAGGGCAAGAATGCTTATTCTTCCTCATCTCTACAGTCTCTCACCATCACTGGGTTTAAGTAACAGTTAATAGGTATTAACATCATTAGCAAAGTGAAATCATTAACACCCACGGGACTCACCTGCGAATGTTCTGTGCCACTGGACCTGGATGTAGACATGCTTGTAACAGCCTTTGTTCTCCCATCCCAAACCGTACCTGGTTTAGCACTGCTCAAAGCCAGGCTCAAGTGGTGGCTCAGGCTCACTTTGCTCACTCGTTGGTATTGATTACTGCCAGTCAGCCTGAAATGCCAGCAGATGCTGTGAGTGTGTGGTCATTCTCTTTGACTTGTGGTGACCTGTGCCAATGCTTTCTCGGGGTTTGTACACAGGAATGCATGGGGATGCTCTCACTCTGCCTCTCCGCTCTGCTTTGTCCTGGGTAAGCACATCAAAACCCTTCCCATTTCCCCCATGTTTTCCAAAACACGCAGCTCCAGAAAGTTATGTATACGTATCTATGTATTTCTGCTCTAAATCCTAACCTCTTATCTTCGGCTGGGATGGCACTCAATTACGAGCACTTCTCTTGCAGCAGGTAAAAATGTGAGAGATTAAATCTCTCCAGAATGTGCTTTTGAGGGGAATATTTCAAATCCCTCATTATTTTTACTTTTTTTTTTTTCCTTAATCAACAACAAATTGCAGAAGCTGGCAAAGAAATGAGCTATGGAGGCCTGACTTCCCACTGCTCAGCTTTCAAATGCAAAATAAATAGAATGTATTACCATTCTACTTGAAATAACGGCTTCCAACACAGGGTCGCCAAGAGGCTGGTGGGACTTCTTGGGGTATATACGCTTGGGTAGTGTTACTGCAGTGACAGAACATCAGCCCTTGCTGTAACTGCTGCATTTGAGCAACACTGTAGGAGACAGGTGCGCGTGTGCTTATCTTTTACAGTGAGCCTCTCGTCCCTGGTAGCACAAGGGTACAAAAACCAGACTGAGAGAGGCAGCAGTGGGGCAGAGATGCTTGGCATGGTGGAGTGTGGGCTCACAGGGGCCCCAGGAAGCCCCCGAGCTCATGATCTGGAGGCACACAAATTCATTTTTGGTAGGATTTTTTTGTTTTTTAAAGCCTCCAAGTGTTTTTCTAGAGTTGATTCGACACCAGCGTGAACTGTGCTTGCACTGGATTGTGAACCAAATGATCTGTTTCTGTGTTTCGTATTTTGTAGATCAGTAATGTGCTTAAACCACTGGGTATTTTGGGTGAATCCTGAAACATGAAGTTTCTCAGTTAATACTGGTAAAAGCAGCAGAGAGAGGGAGAGGACCAAGGGCCGTGTTGCTGGAGTGGGTCTGTTTTGACTTGGATGAGAAGGTCCTGGGTTGCATGAGCAAAAGCTTCGACAGCCACTGGCTTCCCCAACTTACCCTTCGGATGTCTCAGCCGATGGTACTGCCTTCCCAGAGGACACAGCAGGCAAACTAAGGATTTGCAGTCTTATCTGTAAATTCTCTTGGCTTTTATGCATTTAAATCAACCTCAGCGTTGTTGGTTGCTACTTAATTTGATAGCGGTGCCCATGGCCCCATTTAAGACTGGGCATCCCATTGTGGCATCTTACAAATACACAGGAAGACATAGGCCCTGCCCCGAAGAGAACATCACAGTAACTTTTTTTTCTGGTGATTTAATCATAATATTGACAACTTTATCAAAAATTACAAAACTGATATTAAAAAAATCTCTAATTCTTAGTAAGACTAGAATGGGTTTTTTTTTAAAAAATAGAAAAGCACTTTTATGCTACGGCTCTTCTGGAATTCTCACATTACAACCCTACATAGCAAAATACAAACTGTAGCTAAGAAAGGTAGCAGTCCTAAGGTAATTCAGTCCACCACGAGCCCTCTAATATCTCTATACCATCAAACTCAGGGACTCCAAAAGGATATCACATTACTTAGACACCTTCTGCAGAGCTGATTTAGGAAATACCTTTAAATTTATGCTCTTTTTAACCCCTAAACCCTCCGACTGTGAGGATAACAGACCTGGGACATCAGAGGTGGGTTGGGTTTTTTTTTTTGATTTTTGCAAGTTTTTCTTTTTAAACTATGTGGATATTATTTTTGCAGCTGATACCAGCCAAACATCTTCTGTCAGAAGTGAAAATATGAAGAAAATCCATTGAAATAAATGAAAATATTTTTTTATGGTGTTTACAAAATGCACCATAATAGAAAGAGGAATATTTCCTTTAATTTGAATGTCATCTGAATGACTCAACCACATTGTCACCCACTTAGCAAAAGAAAGCATAATAAATAAATAAATAAATAGACAAGAATATGTAACACTTTACATTCTCAAAGAATCACGTCGTTCCCTAATCTACTGAGATACTGCTTGACATCGTGGGCTCACTTCACTCAGCCAGTTCAGTTTCGTGTGATTGTGCCATATTAATGACATATAAACTGTTGTTCCACTTTCCACAATGGAGTATTTTTTTTTTTTTCACCTTTTAAATATAGGAATTCTCTCTTAAATTAGAAAGTAGGCAAAAAGTACTTTTTAAATTTTCATTTTTAAGTCTTCTATTAGAAAAAATATAGATTTATTAAACAAAAAATAATAAGATAGAAAGAAGGGTTGGGCCTCCATCAAAAAAGTATATTATGCTTCAATGCAAAGAGAAAGAAATGGCTCTATGGGCAAAATTCAAGTATGAGTGACCAGTTTTTTAATCATAAAAGTAGGTGCAACATTTTTTAAAATGTTACAACACTGCATGACCTGTAATGCTCACAATATTTACATTAACTGCTTACATGAAACCATAAAAACTCTAAAAGAGAAAAAAAATTGGTATGGACTGAAACAAGCTACTCCTAGCACCCACATCAATGCCATTATTAACCAATGAAATCAAGTGCACAAAAATACTTTACATGGTCTACTGATGTAAAGTATACATTGGTGAGGAAGTACAAACCTAATTAGTTAAAACGCCAAAAGAAGGGGTCGGTCAATACAAACTCGGTTCTAGGACAGAAAGCAAAGGGATGAAGAACCTAAATCGAGACAGGCGCTCGCACACGCACACGCACACACGCACGCATGTAGTGATGAGTTAAAACCCACGCGGGTGTGCAGAGACAGCGGGAAAGTGGCTGGCGTGGACAATGGCCAACGGCAACTGTTTGAATGAACACGTCAACGTGGGACAGAAAAACGTGAGCTAAACTACACCCCCAAAAGACAGAAGTTGAGAAAAACAATAAAGAAAATCAATCACTTCACATGAGCTTGCATGGAGGACGGTGGCGTTACAGAAAAGACAAATGAACCTACCCCATGGAAGGAAGGGCTCCTGCCTCCAGGCCCCTGTAGCCAGTGCAGCTATTGCGATCCCTTGGGCTGGGGGGAAGGAGGAGTGGGAGCTGTTCTGCCAGACATGAGAAAGCCCAGGAGTGAGCCCAGAGGTAGTGCTGCGTGCCCTGGCACACGAGGGCCGAGGCTGGGAACACCGCCGGGTCCCGTCGTCCTCAGGGACGGCTGGTCTCGGTCATGTCCTTCAGAGAGAGGAGTCTGGGACTTGGGCAAGGTAGATGGGAAGAGGAGCAATGACTTGTGATCCTGGCGCCGAGTGCTGGGTGTCTGGAGAGTGGCGATACTGCCAGCTTCCCAGGATGCTGATCCCTGCCAGTCCTTAGCTAGAGAGTGAGATTTGGGAATTCGGGGAAAGGGGAAAAAAGGAAATCTGAGGTAAGTGGTGGCCCTGGACGAAGAGGTGGGGGTTATGCATGCCACTCCAGGACTGGGAATGGTGAACTGAGCTTATTTCAGGAAGCCTTGAAACCAGAGGATGTCATTGCTTCCATCACCATCACCACCACCCGTGTTAAAAAGAAAATGAAATAAAATGGAAATAATGTTGTGCTACACTTCCGTTTGTTAATTTTATAATGGCTCATAGCTTTAGACTTTTAAATCTGTAGTGTATTAATTTTTTCTACATATGTTTCACATTTCTCACTTAATATAACATAAATAATTTGGTTAATAGATTTAACCTGCACATTTCAGCCACATTAATATATATAAGAATCTGTTAATGGTATAAATAATTCTTTTTAAATAAAATAAATCTGATATGTTACATAATACTGATAAAAATTACTGTTGCTAATAGTTTTGTAAGCCACCCTTAGGTTTTTTTTTTGTTTTAATACTGTGAGATGGGTTCTGGAGTTACTTTTACGAATGCTGCGGACCATGCCCTTTCATTCTACTGCAAAACCAAACCGTAATCAATGCTGATCACATTATTAATGCAGGGCCTCTGCCCCCTTAGAAGTAAACACGATGGTTAATGACGTTAGATAATTTAAGCTAATAAATCTAGGGGTTTTGAGGGGTCAACATTATGGGGGATATAAACTGTTTAGTTTCTCAGGTGGCTATGAAACTTTAACTACAGAAATGGTTGACTAAAATAGTCCATCTACTTTTTTCTCTTTTTAATAAAATCTACAGCATTCTACTTTAAAAGCTATGTAAATAAAAACGCAACCGACAGTTGCAGCCTTTGAATTATTAATTAGAGCTGTGATCCCACATCCCGTTAGGAATCTGCAAGTTTGCACTCTCCTACAGAGACCTGAAATGGAGTACAGTACTTCCAGGCAAGGTTCATTCCAAACAGACAGTATCAATGAACACTCAGTGGCGTGAAGTGTATGTCATAATTAAGGTATTACATAATCATGCCTTCTCTCTGCTGTTAAATACAAAAACAGCATCTTTTACATTATCATATAAAAGCATTTAGGCTGTATTTTTATTTATCACTTTACACTGGTAGTCTCTTGTATGTGTACTCAATAGAAACCAAAGAATTTTGTACACTATTTTTTGTACAATAAAAGATAAAGTGTGCATTAGGTACGCTTGTACATGACAATATTGTACAATATTTACATTTCAGATATCACCATGAAATTCTGTATTATCTATATACACAATGAAAATTTCTCAGAAACATTTGGACTATTCCTTATAATCACAATTTTAGTATTATAGAAAAAAAAATTTCAGTAATCATCTGACATTGTTACTGCAACCTTTCAAGATTTCTGATTGGCTTATCCAGCAACCACTATCCCTCCTAATCATCAAAAATATTGTACCACTAATCCACGTAGCACCCTGTGATGGTATCTATCTGTCTTCATATAAATATTGATATAACCATGTCTATATCAATACCTACATATAGACCTATGTGCATGTTCATTTTGATAAGTACTGGACCAGTAACAAAGACATTCAATGTTATCTAGAGATCTTCCTCCTCTTGGGTTTTGGAGGCTTCACTTGTCTGTCTCCCTGTGGGATTTGGTGGACCTAAAAATAAGTATATTTAGAAGTTAGCAAAGAATATTGGTCAGAGTAACCAGCCAGTAATAAATGAGCTACAGGATTGCTTGAGGTGTTGTTAACGGAAGTTCTTATTACTTCAGGTATACATGGAAGCCCGAATTAGAGGGAACTGCAAGAACTTTAAGGCACTGGGGAGAAAAAGGTTGATGCTGCAACCTGTGTGCCTCGAACCTAGGTTACCTTGGAGAAAGGTACCAGCTACAGTAATTGTGAAAGTGCATAAGTGGGAACTGAACCCAAAACTGAAATTATGTCAAATTCTTGGAGAAAAACCTTTATACAGATTCGTGACAAGAGCAGTAGAGTAGGAAGCAGGTGTTGAGAAAATATTGCTAATGAAAAAATAAGAGGAGTGAAATTCAGGTCTGTGGTAGCATTATCATGGAACTAGCTATGTTTAGCAAACTGTCTTCATTTAAGTTTTAAAAGGAAATACTCAGTTTCAAGCTAAATGCTAGATTAGTTTGAGCATGAAACAGTTTTTCATCACTGTCTGCTCAGTAAAAATCACAACTTAATTGGAAGAAGGGCCGTGGAGGAAGGCGCTGAGTGTGGAATACCACCACCATCTGTCGGTGGAAGCCAGCTGCTGTTCTGGGAAGAGCAGTCTGCAGCTTTCCAACAGCAGGCAAGCAACAGCAGCAAATCCCTCAAAAAGGCGCTATATTATTTCCCTGGGTCCGTCCTGAATTCCTTCAGGCCACTAACATTTACTACGTATTTACTGGCTCTTACAAGTAGAAATAATTCTTTGAGCTGATGATCTTGTTTGCACCTGCTTTTCATTTAAAATGTAACTGGTATCTGAACAGTAGTAGTTGAAAAAAATGCAAGCCACTAAAAAGAGAACCACTGATTCTCCAGGAGTGCTTCCAGGAAGCATAGTCTTAATGGAAATAAACTCTGGTCACAAAATTTGTGACCAGATAATTTAAATATAAATCAAGACTAGGTAATGACACTCAGGCTGGTACATCAGCTTGTCTGTATTACGAAACAACCAGATGAGCAAATCCAATTACAGCAGTTTCCCCTGAGCCAGTTATATCACAGTTAAAATGCATATACCATACAGTTCGTAGCATCACTGGCTTTATAAATGAAAAAGAAAAGGTAGCAGAATGTTCCAGTCCAAACACGTCAGTGGTGGTGTAACTGCCACAGGAGATGTGTGTGCCAAACACATACCCCACATTTATTTGTAACAGACCTACAATTAAGATACTGCTTTCCTGTTCCTTCCAAAGACAGGAGGAAAAGGCACATAGTTTTAAATCAAAACTTAACCTCATTTTGTAAAACTCAGAAGTTTTAACAAAAGATTGGTTTTGTTATTACTTAGAGCAGCCATTAAAAGCTACTGCATAACTTATTTAGTATTTCTTGGTGGTTCTGAAATCAGCTCTAAGCCTCCAGTTCTGTATACATTTCCTTTTATACACTCCAGAAGCTCCCCTGTAGTTTTACTACAACTTCTAAATATGCACATATACAAGCATCTTCAGTACTGAGCACTGAGTATCAAGAAAAAGGCATTTCTGTATTCAAATGTCTTATAATAAATAATTTGAGAAATTGCTATTGTAAGATATGGGAGGTTTCATGTGCTGTGATAAGACTTCTGCATTTGCATTAAGTGTGCTTCAATAAAATTGCAGTCATGTTTTAAGTATGAAGACGAGTACATTACATGAAGCACATTTTATATTAGAAAGATTTGGGGCTTACAAATAACAGTGTAATTATTGTAGAAAAAAACACTGTTAGTTTTGATATTAGGAATACTCTTTTTGTTTTTTTTAACTTACCTTTCCTGATGGTATCTTTCATTTCACATGAGGAAAACTTTATTCAAAGAGTTTTACATTCAAAAGAATGATGCTTTTAAATGCGGTTTCAGTATCTTGCTACTCAAACAGAAAACAAATGAGCTTGATTCTGTGTCACTAGTCAAAAAAAACCCCTGGAATATGAGCAGGACTGGAACTAAGCCAAATATTATCAGGCTGCATGTGTAAAAGCATGCCCAGGAATCTCTTCGTGAAAAATAATGTAACTGGCAATGCAACCAAAATCCTACAATTTTCCCCATTTTTTTCAGAATGGTTAGATACTTGCAAACAGTTCTAATGCAGGAGAAATATTGAAACTTCCATGTTATTTAAGAAAATAGAAACAAAATTTATGTTAGAAAGCAATCCAAATCAACACTCTCAGTCTTCACATGCAGAAACATAGAAAAAGGAGGTTATTGCTAACATGAAAAGAAACTTACATTTCCAGACATTTTGTCTAGTTCACTCATGGCCTCATGTATAGCAGCTTCTAAATGGTTATTTAGCTTTCCACTTCTAGGAAGAAAAAAAATAACACCATTAATAATTCTTAGTAACAGAGGAAAAATTAAATAAATTTAAAACCAGTTAACATTAACTCTTTGGACATATTCTACTAACTGTAGAGCCTCCAGCTTGTTACAGCACAGAAAAGCAAGGTCAGACCTGTAGACCATATTATGCAAACTAAAGGCATTGTTGTAGTTACAGAAGAAACATGAAAGCCAGCACTTCAACAAGTTGTATGGTTAGTTACAATATCCACAAGTCAAATAGAATAAAAAGCAGGAGCACTTCATGGTAACACAGCATTTTGTGCAATCTTTTTTTTTTTAAATCATTAGCAAAGGGCCAGACTTGCATGGGTTTTGATCAGGAGCACAAGAGGAATACTCTGGACTTCAACTGTTACTAAACCTTTAGCGCCAGCTTGCCTCTGCCTACTTCCCATTCCAGGTTACATGCTACATTTACTCTGTAAATGTCGGTACGTTTCGGCAATACTTTTGTGAAGGACTAAATACATACGCTGCTGTCTTCTTCAAAAAACAGTGCGTGAGCTGCAAAGTCTTCCTTTTACCCAAAGAAAAAGCTCAAAGTGAAATACTCCTTCTAACTTTCAATAGCCAGAGTAAGTGGTAAGGATCCTCTAAAATGTTGCTAGTTTTACAATGACACTTTTAGAATGACAGCTAGTTTCAGAATGACAGCACACCAAGGGTTATGACAGCACACCAAAGGTTATGGTACAGGCAGGGTGAAGACTTTCTTCTTCCAACCCCAAAGTTATCCCCAGTCATTGGGCAGCTCCATCACATCTAATATTATAGTGACATTTTTGATTTATGTGTATTTTTTCTTTAAAGAAGTTTCCCGCTTAAAGACCATGCTGTCCATGACAGGTCATGTTTCTGTGGCTCCATCTTCACACCCCAAGAGTTTCAAGGTAGCAAATCATACTTGAGCACAAGTTAATATTGTTTGCCGACAGCTTGCTGCAGATCTGTGCTTAAAAGCAGGTATACACACACACACACATGCATATATATAGATAGGCTGGTTCATTCATGGCTTTAACTGAATAGGTACATTTAGAAGAGTAATGAACTTGAAGACAAACGGCTGAATATGAGATGAGAGAGAAATCATCCTGGACGCAGGACAATGAGGGACATTATTATGAGCATCCATCACAATATCCTCAGGAAGTAAGAGAGTACTGTTATCTCTGCTCTGGAGATGCAGAAATGAGAGGAGGAAGAAGAGGGCCATGTGCATCATGAGGGAAGACTGTCCATCACAGAAGGAGACACATTCTAAAAAAACCCTTTCCTTTTAGTAAAGAAAGCAAGCTCATCATGTCAGCTGGGACATTCTTCCCTAGGACTTAAAAGATTTATGGCAACTAAAAGCATTGGCAAAAGACTGACAAGGAGGTAGCACAGATGAACTATATGACCAACACTGCTGAACAGTAATTCCACAACCCTGGATCAGCAAAATGATTTTCATATCCATCAGTACAGGAGATCAGAGGGTCTGTTTTTCATTATTCAAAGAGGATACTCTCTAGCACTAATTTGCATTGGTTATCTGAGCTACACCAGGGCATCAATTGCACAAAAGAATTAAAAAAGCTAGAAACCTTACTGAGTATGGTGCAACTTTAAAACTGCAATGTAGTTTAAATTGCAATGTAGTTTAACATTGTAATGTAGTTTAAATCAACCAAAGAAACAGTAAGAAAAACCGAAATAAAAATTTGCATACAAAGCCTGACATGCCCACCTGGGTTTTTGAACTGCTTGGGCTACACTGCTTGCCAAAAAAAATTTAAGTTATGCAACCTGGGCAAGTGAAGGCACCCTTCCATATTATAAATGACAAACAATATTGTTCAGTGGCAACTTAAGTTCCTGTAAAGGTTATATGACTCTGTATCTTAGTAACTGATACCTTAACAGATAATAACAAATATCTTGGTAACTAATAACATTGCTGACTTGTATGTCACCTAGAAGCAGTTTTCAGATGTCAAACTACCTATGTGTGATGTAAAGTTATTTAATCAACATTATGCTCTATTAGCAGCACACACATATTAAAATATCTATAAAATTATTGCTGAGTCTAAACAGCCATTTGAAAGTATTTAAAATACACATGATCATTTGCACTGCGGTCTTAAGACACTGTTGTTATCTTAATTTTACTGTCAACATGATGATCTGCCCCATAGCAAATCAAAGTTTCATAAAAGTCTTGTCACTGAAATACCCATTTACCGGAGACAAAACACTGCGGCTAAAATCTGAGAATTTGGTATCTGATCAACATATGCATCATGCCTCTAGTGACGCAAACCAACGTGCAAACATCACAATTTTTGTCAAATAACATTTGAGAAATGTAGCGACAGTTTGCTCCTCTCATTAAAAAGCAGCACAACATATCTTAGAAAATCTCCCATGGCCAACAGCTTTGAAGAAGGAAAGGGAAGATAAATGTTTTGTCAGAAGCATTCTGTTAATCCTCCTCTTCCTCCCTATTAGGATGCATTAAAGTTTTACCAAACTGTAAAATCAAAATGAAGTCTGAGCATGTTTGGAGTTGAAGCTCCCTCCAATAGTAGACGTATTCCAGACTTCACCTGCAGTTGCTGCCTCTGGGCTTCTCCTGCAGCAATAATGACGTCCGAGTGCACCCGCCTCACCTGACTCTTAATAGTATGGGGCAAGCTGCTACTAGACTAACACCTAGAGAATACAGAGACTTAGACTCTGCCAGGATGGAGACTGAACATGGTGCACATCCAATAGGAGTCACATCAGAGACGTGACTTCAACTCTGAGCCGCTGCCCGAACTTCATTTTGAAATAACTTCGCATGGATGGTAGAGATGGTAATGGTAGGGATGGCAAAGGGCACAATCCTGATAAAAGAGAATCCTGGTGAGGGAAACAGCACACTGAGGAACATGAAACCACAGAAGAAGGAAACATGGTACTGGGTGATAACCCTCGGAAGATGCTTTGTGTGCAGTGTGGCAGGAGAATGCTAGTGAACAGAGGAATCCAGATAACTACAAAACTTGGGAAGAACAAAATTTGGATCAGACAAGGCTTTGATAGGGGAAGATTGGGAAGACAGTCTTCTGGAAACCACAACTGGATAGATGAGGAAGCTTGCTACGTCATGACCTGCTGGAAGCAAGAAGGGACCTGGCTCAAATAGGAATGGAATGGCTGAGAGAAGATGGAGCTGGAAAAGGTCGGGATGGCTCAGTGGTTTGCACTCGAGTGCTTCTTCATACAACCCCCAGAATAAATAGGACAGTTAAGAAGCCACCACTTCTCACCACTTCACTCATCTCCTCCGAGACATCCCCAAGCAAAACATTTTTTTGCTACAGAAAATGCTTTAGATCCTACTACTAGTTGAAGTTATAAAGCTCAACAAGGCTAACACATTGACTATGTTGGTGAAAAGTGCCACAGTGACTTATTTTGTCTGGTGTCTTGTTTATAAACCTAAAAAGCTGACTACACAAACCGCTTCCATTTTAATAACTAGTTTTTATGGTTATATTAAGATTTACAATTCACAAATACTGGATTTGAGGTGCAACTTGAATACCATCCTATTACACCCCTACTGTAACACAACTTTTAGCTTTACAGCTATTTTTAATCTTTAATTTAGTTTTAAGAATTTTATATTTAATATATAGTATCAATATATATTATTGGAGATTGGCCATGCAGTGAAGATTAAAAATTAAAAAATATACTAGGGCTGAGGCAAGAAAATTAGGAATATGAATAATAATCTATACAGTTAAGGAATCTGAATGTCATTTTGAGGACTTGGATGCTAACCCTGCTCTGCCAAACACATGGGACCTGTGCGATGCTAGTTCATGCTCTCTCAGCATGAATTTATCCTGGGTTTCTTTACCTATGTCTTTATAGGTAAAGAAGTATTCAACTTGATGCCAGTACGTGATAGGTATAAGTGCTGAATACTTAGATAGGTAGGAAACAGAAACAGGAGTATTCTGCACGTAGCAATTATATCTAATGCTAAATGTTTTAAAACATCTGGAATTGTGTGTAACAAGAAACCAGAGAGACATATACCAGAAAAAAAGACCATAAAGAGAATAATAATTTTTTCAGATACATTTACAAAAGTACACAGGAAAAAAAGGAAGGGTCCATGAAGAAACACTGAAAACTATGAACCGTGAAATAAGCACAGTTAGAAATATCGAGGAAAAAACTGAAAGGGCTTTAAAGCAACCCTATGGAAGGGGCAAGCATGTGGCCTAGAGTGGCTGGGATATTCAGTACTTCTGGTTTCCACATGGCAAGCAATGGGGCAGCACCAGACATGCTGCTAAAAAAGGCCATTGGATTCAGTGGAATTGCAGACAATCCTTGCAGTCTGCTAAATAAATGAATGCAAATCAGAAGATGGGAGTTCTTCTTAAATTGTACTGTCTATTTCAACTTCAACACCTCTTTAAATCTGTTCCTGGTGTCACCTTACTTGAGTCACGTATTTCACTTCAGGGACATGAGCAAATAACTGGGGAGTTGCCAAAAGCCCTTCTGTGTTCTCACCACACACCCTTAAACTCCAGCAAGTTATTTTAAGGATGATCTTGGAGAAAACAACCACCAACATTGTCTCATGGGCGTAAAAAATACTCCTCTTAAGCACCACATGACACTTAAATAAAATAAAAGCTTACACCTTAAAAGGAATTGAAGACAAATAATTATTTAATTCCTTTAAGCCTATGTTTATTGTGCTAAAGATAAGTACTGAAAGCTGAGTTTAAACCCTCACAGATTCAAAGTAGTATTTTTTCACTGCAACAGTAAATAAGCAGCAGCACCCTAGAACAAATACAATCATAGTACAATTTCTACTTTGCTATCCTTTCATAGCTGTCCAGATTTTTTTGCTCCTGAAGTAAACCATTTTCCTCTTTTTCTCTATGCTGATGCTTCATGTCCTAATACTTACTCTTCCACATTCTTTCTATCCTCCTATATTTGTAAATAAAAGCTAAAAGGCAAGATAAAGCCAAATAGTTCATAAATGCCTGGCACAAAGTATAAGGAAAGCTCTGCACTAAGCCCCTTGTCTGGTTAAATGCAACCAGACTTCACAAATTCTGAAATGCTTCTCAGCAATGGGAAATAAACTGGATTTATCTGAATAAACCTGTGCTCTACCTGCAGCAGCAGCTGTCAGAAGGAAAGGGAAGAGCTAAGAAGGGCAGATCCTGTTAAAAAGCATATTTGGTCAGAATAGTTTTGATATAATAACTTTTTTTGCTGTAAATTAGAAATCCTACACATGAAAGCTCAAACAAGTAGGATGACATTTTACAAAGGCTACTGTAAATATCAAAAGATGCAATAAAAATGCAGGTATCAAAGATCTCAGTTGATTATCATAACCCAGAGAAGGAATTCAGAAAAAGAAATCTTCAGTTTTGCCAATCTACTAAACTCCCCAAAATGAGTGTCTTACGTAGCAAAAGAATTTAATTATTCAATTTCACTAGTAAATAAATGAGCATTTACTTACTTTCTGTTCCTTTTTCTGGCTCGGTTGTAAGCTTCTAGACCTTCTGTTAGTGTCTTCAACTTCTCTGGCTCCACCTGAGTGAAGGTATGAACACCAAACCACATTACCCAGACCTGCAATTATTAAACATTGCTTTTACTTTACTGCTAGACATGCATTATTGTGGAGTCTAATTTTCACTGCATTCATAAGACATGAACCTATCATGTATACACCCAGACATTCATTCACTAAATGAACGCCTGGCTATATACACCCCTTCATACATATAGCATATATTGTAATTTCTCTAGGGGTCCACAGCAATAGAAATAAAAACCCAAAACCATGACACTCATAAAAACAAAACTAAGGAGAATAATGTTTTTAAAACCTTGTTTGTCTTCATATTATTAATATGAACACTGTTGTTGAAGTCTTTTAATGCTGTACTCACATTTTACAAACGCATTTTACACTTCTGAGACCTCCTGGAATGCATTAACATACCAAGCTGCCTAGTGCACACAATACAATTTTTATAGATGCCATCAACAGAAAAGTGTTTCACATCACCTCATATTTCTGGATAAAGTATTTAAGGCCTCCATTTAACAATGCTACTAATGGCACGGTCAAATTCATTCCTATTTCAGAAGAGCCACCCTACCTGCTTAAGTTAAAAGGCTTAAGGCCTTAAAAAAGGGGTGGGCAAGGTGACAAACTTTATTTATGCAGTATGAATCTGTGAGTCTTAACTGGAGCTTGCTTTATCCAGCTGACTCACTGGTCCTGAAAAAGGTCTTCTATATTTTTTTTTTCACTTAAGCAGCACATACTTTAGCAATCTGCTGAGTCAGGAATGAATACAGGCACGTGCTCAACAGGGCTGCTGAGCTAGTATTTAAAGCTCTAACTGGGAGTTTCAGATCCCTTGACATTAACCAGAATGATAACCTTTTAAGCAATCCGTATATAAACTGCTGCATATAATTACTGGCACCACTACATAGGTACCAGTTAGTACCAGTGTAAACACAAGCAAGAAGAAAACAAATTATATCATCTATATGATTTTATCATTTGTGTTCTCAAAATGTTAAGTCCACTTAACTCTGCATTTTATTTTGATTTGGATCAGTCGTTTCTGCTTATAAAAACAAAAAAAGGTATTTAAAACACATCAATGTAAAGAAAATGAACGGATGAATTCCTTTTTCTTTGTCAGTATTGCCACATTTTGCTTGACTTATTTTTTAATCTTTACATAACTTAAACCAGAACTTTATATAGCATTTGTTTCATTATAAAGCACAGCTTATATTTTGACACAAGGAAAATTAATTCTATAAATACAAATTTATTAAGCATGCCTATATACAATCAGAAAAGAGAAACTTAAATGCAAATTCCCTCTAAACCCAGACTTTCTATTATTAAATAATTTATATTCACAATGAAACAGATATTTTAGACGTGACAATGTGAAGTTAATCAGTAAGCAAGTTGTCAAAATCTCTAGAAATAAGGCAAATATAATACTTGTTTAGACCAAATTTTGCATGTCTGAACTTATGCATCTGATAATGAAATTGGGGAATACTGCTGTTCCAGGAACTTACAAAATGAATGTCATTAATGGCGAGATTGGCACATGGGGAGGCAAGATCTCTATTTTCATGAAATAGATTCAATTATGCTGCAGATTGTAACTCTTTTCCCTTAAAGTTGTGTTTACTTTTAATGCAAGACTGCACATACTTGAAATACTTCCTCACCTAATCAGACTTTGGAAAAATACAAATGCATACAAAAGAAATACTGTTTAAAACCTGGGGAGCTTTTATAAGGATAACAGGAGAAGAAACAGCACACAACACTTACAGGATGAGCAAACCGCCTTCAGAAGCTTATGTGTTACATCTCCTACATTAAAACTGTATTAGTGGAGGCAATGTTACTCTGTCTCTGATACACCACAGCTCAAGCCTTCCATTCTACAGCATGTTTGAGAGACAGCTAAAGGATAAACTTTGATTTTTCAAAGTGAACAGAATTAAAGGAGAATTCTGACAGGGTTGGGCTTGTTCAGTCTGGAGAAGAAAAGGCTTCGGGGAGACTCTAGAACAGCTTCTAGTACCTGAAGGGGCTGACAAGAGAGCTGGAGAGGGGCTTTTTACAAGAACATGTAGAGACAGGACAAGGGGAGATGGGATGGCTTTAACTTGTCAGTAGGGGGATTTAGATTAGATATTAGGAAGAAGTTCTTTATCATGAGGGTGATGAAGCACTGGCACAGGATGCCCAGAGAAGCTGTGGCTGCCCCATCCCTGGTAGCATTAAAGGCCAGGTTGGACACAGGGGATTGGAGCAACCTGGTCTAGTGGAAGGTGTCCCTGCCTGTGGCAGGGCGTTGGAACTAGACAAGCTTTAAGGATGCTTCCAATCCAAACCATTCTATGATTCTATAAAAATAACATAATAATCGTGATCCTTTACCTTGGACACTTTACTACATGACTGAGTTGTCATGAATGCTAAATTGGACATTATCCATACCCATAATATATATGTTTACATAAGAAGCAAGCTTTGCGAAGCATTGTATACACCTGCCATTAGATATATGAAAAAGTTCAACGGTAAATATTTTTCTGAAGAGCTAATGCCATGTTTGGGTAACAAGGGACTCAAGTAACAACAAAGAATCAGTATCTTCATCACTGGAAGTCTGTAACAGTAGAGCATTATAACACCTGCTAGCTCTTTTCAAAAGTAGTAGTATCAAATTGCTAACATAACATGGTATTGGAAGCAAGTATAACAGACATATTTGAACTAGCAATACAATAAGCCATTACAATAATAAGTAATACATACAAATGGGATTTTCAGGACACTGATAAATCACACCTATTATTATCTGTAAAACTATAAAAGTTCAGCTTAAAAAAACTAGTTTAACTGATGGGAAGTCATATTGAGAACAATACTAGCCCTGTAAGAACTACTATGAAATACACTAACTGGAAACTACTGCTCATACAAACCCTCTGACTTTCACATTGTTGCTCTCAGAACTTTGTTCTGGTCTAGGTGATTTGATTTGGTCAATAATCTAATTACTTAATGAAATACAAATCCTCCATTTTAGGATGTGTGTGTAGTTTCAGGCTTGCTCCCTTCCTTTTCCAAATTTGTGCTGCTACCACTGCAGTTCTTTTGGGTTCCTCTTTAATTTTCAAATAGCCGAAAAACAAGTGTTCATTAGGAAACAAAGGTGCAATATTCCTCCCTTCTCCTGTGTGGGAAACACCATTCTAGCTGCCCTTCAAACAGAAGCGTTACTACATTTAATACCCAAAGTCTTTTAAATGGAAACAAAAATCAAATTATGTATGATATAAAGTACAGAGAATATACAGAGTACCATGAAATCCCAACAGCATAGCCAAACGGATGTTACAATATAGGAGGTTAACATATGATTATACAAATACTTTGAAAGATGTTTTAAGAAAGCTCCACAGAAAATAGCATTTTCAGAACTGCTGATAGTGACTCCCATCATGAATTGTAACCTTACAGGACTTTTTGAAGCACAGAATTTCTGATGACCATTTGGTTTTCCAGGTTATTTTTTTTTCTGGTTTTCAAGGTTAATTTTTTTTGTTTGGTGTGATATCCTTCCCCCCACATTCTTTTTCTTTCCTTTAGACCAGGCTGCCCAAACATCTGAAGAATGCAGCTGTACAACACATTATGAGAGTGTTTGAACATATGTATAGACTGCCAATGTGCATGGGAATTCCTGCCTATTTTCAACTACAAACAGAACTATTATACAGCATATACACATTTTCACCTCTTTCATATTAATCCCTGTATCCCATCTTTCAACCTCAACTCCTGACTTTCGGAATGATCATTCACTCTGCACTTCTTGGAGAAAAATCAACTTTCTTTTTTTTTTTTTTCCAATTTAAAATTATTATCATTAAACTAAAGGCCTTCTGAAGCAAGAGGCGATTCATTACATGGGACTTCCAGATGAAGAACTTGAAACAGTCTCTCTCGCTGTCTCCACAAGTACTTCGCAGTATTCCATGAGCAGCAATGTATGCATTTCCAGTTTGCTTTCCTGTTGTTTGTGCTTCAGTATACAATAAAATCTGTGCCATGGAATATAGTGTTACACAATGCTTATAGGAGACAGAAAATTAAAGAAGGTGGGTTTGCTCAAAAGCAACTCTACATTCTGGTATCCACAAATTCAGGAATAAACTTAGAAAACTGTCAAGGAACGCAAATGAAAAAAAAATCCACCTCTTTACAAAAAATAAGCTTTTCAAATATATCAGAACAGTCATACACATATGGGTACACAATTTTGTGAAGTTAATACATAAATGCATACTTGGAACATATGTGCAGTGTAATCACTGTTTCTGTAATTCATAAGGGATGGTGATGTTGTATACCTCCTACTTTTTCCAGTTTTGTTTAATCCTTTATATTTTGTGGTCTGTGTCACTTGCCTGTACTTTATAAACTGACTTTTTTGTAAAGGAATGAGCTCTTAAGCATTCAAATACTGCTAGTAAGGTATGTTGAATTCTCCATAAATACTTTTGTTCAGTGTAGTCAGGCTGGAGCTCTTTGAAACCTTTATGGTTATATCAACAGAGAAACTACCTGTAAAGAGAGACTAAAATTCTCTTGAATGAGAGTTGAAACCATACTGGCGAAACATCCCCCTACTTATTTATAGTACCAAATTCATCAAAGACCTGTTGGACTATTTGGGGAAATTACATCTGCACACCAGCCTATCATCAACAACTGTGAACTGCAGTAAGATCAGCAGTGGTTACAACAAAGATACACTAGTTCCAGCCCAAGGAGTTCCTGAGCTATGCACTGGTGGGAGTCAGAGACTGCTGATAAAGAAGCACTTCCCAACATCTTCTTCCATTCTCTTTCCTCCGGGTATCTACTGTTGGCCAGATTTTGGGTAGGAATACTTTGGTATTCCTATCACCATTCCTATCACTATCACCATTCTTATGACGGTTATCGTGCAATGTACTAGGCAGGCGTATGGGGAAAAAAGACATATATGGCTTATTTCTTTGTGTAGGAGGTAGAAAGCTATTTCATTAGATCTCTCCCTTCTGCTTACATGTTTTTAAAATTTACATTTTATAAAGCGACACTTATAAAATATTTCACATCTTCTATATAGAAATATTTCTAATAACTACAAAAATATGTTTTACAAGTAGTAGAGACCAGAATTTGAAATGCTTATCGTAATAACCAATACCTCCTTGATAACTGTAGTTTTGGTACATTCCCCAACAAGCATATGATTTGCCTACCAAATAAAAAACAAAAAACAAAAACCCAACACATTTCAGTACGAACGAGCAAAATGGAATGCTTTCCTTACTATTAAAAGATGGTCAAAACCTCCTTTCAAGGTGAAAATACACATGCATTTCCTCTTAAAGAGCGTATGTGTCAATCAGTAAGCTCTTGCTTATTACAGACTCTTCAATCTGATTAGATCACTTTTCCTTTTTGCAGTTTTCAATGCTTTTAGACATTTCCATATCAGCTTCACTGGACACAGCCAGAAGTTTGACTAAGTACACCATGTAAGTCAAACAATTTTTTGTTAACATTTTTATGTACCAAATCTTTTTTGTGTAAATTACCATAATCAAGCTAAAATAGTCTGATTCATGGCATTGGTGGAAGTTTCTCATTAGATAACTAAGGGAAAAATTCAGTTCTGCAAGCTAGAGTTACGGAAAAAAATCAAAATGTACTACTAAAATAAGAGACAAAGAATAAAGAATGGCCCCAGATAGTTTTGATAAACATTTGTATGGGCATATCTACATGTGTATATAGAAAGATAAATATGTGCATATATATATAAATATACCTTCCCCTCCTCAGCGTTTTGTTGACATGAATTGTGAACCTCTTCTTCTCTTACTAGCTTTCCAGGCCATGAAGTCAGTCCTTTGATTTGGCCCCAGACCAAGTCGCCAACATTAAACGTCCTCGGCCTGTAATGTATCAGCTCATTTGAAGAAGGGGAATCTGGGTTCCTTAGGTCATCTTCACTACTGATGCTTTTAGCATCTGAAGGGCTAGGCACACACCCATTAATGCTTTTGGCATTAAAATCTCCATTGTAATGGATATAGTCTTTAACTAACGAACTTTCCAAGCTATTTGAGGAACTTGGAGATTGCTCTTCCAGAATCAGATCTTGTTTAGAAGTGTTCAGCAACTCCCCAAATCCTCTGTTCTGCTGAGGCCTATTTCCGTTTATGTGTGCACATCGTTCCACAGTGTTCTCCAGTCTTTCCTTAAAACTCATCATAGTTCTTTTGTAATTGTTATACCTGAAATTCTCCTCCAACATTTTATCACTTTGACAGTTTCGCTGTGATAACAGTATCTGATGCTGCTCGCCTTGCAATAACGGAAGTGCGGAGATGTTATTGGGCCTTTCGTGACAAGGACTACTATGGATATGGGTAGAGTGGTCTAGAAACTCATCACATTTCCACCTATTTACCTCACTGACAGGACTTTGCTCCCCTTCCCACTGTTTTTTGGGTGTGTTACAACTTGATGATTTGTAATATTCATACCCATCCCCTTCACTTGAATTTTTACCATGCTCTGAATTCTTCAGTATTCGTGTTCCTCTAGTGCTCCTTATCCTACCTTCATGATCAGAAACGGCAATGTTTCTTCCATGGATTACTGCACTGACAGCACTAGAAAGATTTAACGGGTCACCAATTGAGGCTGTGAAGGCACTCATGGCACTCAAAGCTGGAATGGGACTCATCTGTGTTGTACTGCTAACAGCAGTGGTGATTACTACTTGCATCCCTTTGCTTGCAGCATCTACAACTGCTTTGTAGATTGCATCCACCGATGTATCACCCTGAGCAGCAACATTGAGGTTATCTTTCGCTTGTTGTCCAAGAGATGGTTCAGTTCTTTGCTGCAAATCACAAGATGTTTCTTGGAAAGGAGGAAGCATAGTGTTGGAGCTGTCAGGAACTGGTGCTATTCCCATTTGACTGATCATTCTTTTGTTCAGGACAGCAGCATCTTCCTGCATTCTCACCTGGAAAAAGTAGAGAAAACCACAGAAATTGCTATTCTGCCTAAAGCTACATTTCAACAGTACAACTTGGTTTCATTTTGATAAACAAATGAGGATGGTGGTCAGGGTGACTGTTTGTTACAGAACATAATTTTATTTTAGTTATGCATCAGTTTCGAAGTTCTTACTGAACAAGATGGACAGAAAACAAACAAAAGCTTAATTTAGAAGAAAACAAAAAACCTGGCTCTTAGAATTTGCCTCCTGGATCAAAATAGATGCCTTGCACAAAATGATACAACCTACCATCCGCTGCTAAGACTGCATTATCCTCTCTTTCAGTCTTTTCAGGGATTTTCTCTTCTGATTGAAGTACAGCACCCTGCTTTCTCTCAAGTCCTTAACATCTCCACAAAGGTCGATATTTCTGTTCTCAACTATTCTCTTTCATTCCTTCCCACACCTTAATTTTACTTCTTTCCTCCATACCAACTGCTCTTCCAGGCTCCTTGTATGCTCCTCATTCAATCCCTGAAACATAGGCCATCACTGTACTTTTAGAATTGGCTAATATTTCTGTTTTTTCCCTTTCGGTTATGTGCTTCTCTCGTGGGATCTCTTATTACTTCAGTCCCTTGTAAACCGTGCCTGCACCCCTTTACATTGCAGCTGTGATGTCAGGCACTGCCACTGTAAATTGTAACCTTGAGATTAAAGTAACTGCTTTTTATATTTCTTGTCACATACGTAGGCAGTGAAGACAACGACAATAATAGCACTATAACAAAAATGTACAAAACAAGGGTAAAATACTTCCAAAAGCCCCTTTAAATACTATTTATATCACTGAGAATCTGAAGCAAATATACTGAGACAAAGCCAAAATTCATACAAAACCAGAGAGAATTAATAGGCAGCTAGAGGATTGTGCTTTTGCAATAGCAGTGAAATATCTACACTGAGAAAACAACATGTCTTCTTTTTTTCCTTCTTAAAGGGTAAAAGCACTGTCTGGGACTATCTACATGCTTCTGACTTCAGGTTTTTGAGTTCTGCAGCAACCACAAACATATTGAACAATAATAAATACGTATTTTAACTCTGGTTTTATCAGCTATTTTGGTTGCTATGTTCCTGTCAGTATGCTGGTTTGATAGTTCAACTTGCATTATGAAGAACTGTGTATTTAGGTAAATAGCAGGCAGGTAACATTTCTGCAGAGTTTGTCATTGCACATTCATTCTAACGCCTGTTTTCTTCAGTCTATACAGTCCACATTACAGCTAACTCTTCCCCATTCAGTGGGAATATAAGAGGACTGGTACACACCTATAATAATTTATGAAGTTTCTAATTACTTTAAAATGGTATCAATATTTATTTGTCACCACTGAATTGTTAGAGTGACCTAAACAGGCATTATAATAATTTCTTCAGAATGGAAAATAGTTTTGCTAAAAATACATACTAATTGGCAAGAACATACATAGCATATTTTTTTTTCAATACATGCAGCATAACTCTTTCCAAAGAAACTATATCCAATTTCTAAGGAAGGAGGAATAAAATTTCAGTAACAAATGTTCCCGATTTGTAAAATCCAAAAACTACAGAGAAGGCAAGCAACTGTATATATCATAGTGTCTTAAACACTCAGCAAAAAATAAAAATCTAACTATGGAGCATATAGTTTCACCTACTGAGAGTTGCACATTTGTTTGAAAATTGATTTAATTTTGCTTTCTACCTGGAAGTTTTGGAACAGACATGCCATGGGGTTTGGGTTGTTAGCTGGACCAGGAACTGGGGGCTGGCCTTGAAAGCCCTGCATGTTCTGATACCCCTGGAGAAGGTGCTGTTGCTGCTGATTTGAAGGAAACATCTGATTGTTGTTTAATAGTGACTGAAGATGACTCAGCTGATGGTTATTCAAAGTAGTGTTTATAGATGACATGTCACCTGTAATTCAAACACAGGGAAACGTTAAGTCAGTACAGTTTTCAATAGTCAGGAGGAATTTCCTTGACTCAAATTTTAACTGACAGCTAAACAAATGATTCTGTAAAACAACACTCTCAATCTTCTATGGAATGGTCCTCAAGGCATGTGTCTCCTACTCTTTATTCCTTTTTTTCTTCAGAATTGCTTCTTTTGCATGTCACATCTATCTGGACTCTTTCTAAAGGTTTTTGACATGACTGTCTTTGCCTTTGGAATAGCACACAGCCAAGTATGGCAGAACAAGCTTCTATGACATTTGCTGTCTTGAACTCTTACTCTTGGTTTCCAAAGAGTGACTGCCTCAAACAGTACTGGGGCAGGGGAAGAGAGAGAGAGAGAAAAAAATAAATTAAAAATCTCACTTTATATGAAGATTCTAGTTAAATAAATATCCTGTTAAACCTGACCTTATGAAATAAAACTTAAAAATATATCAATTTATTAATTTTTTCTTTTTTTTTTTAATTAAAAGTGCTTGTTTTTCTTAAAAGTTCCATTTGTAGCATCATTGGTTAGTCAAATGGAAAATGTAAAGCAGGGTTGAGTTCATGATAGCCATTTAGTAGGTAAGTATGAGGTATTAAGTTAAAATACTCATCAGCTCTTTGCCACTATTTAATTCCTTCTACTCGTCTATTTATTAAATAGCATACACCAAACAACAGAGGAGTACTAACTATATTACATATTCTTGGTAAAATCAAGATCCAGAAGAAAAAAAATTGTATTTAAGGGCTTTCTAATCACTTGTGTTGGGACGCAGGTGTGTTTCAAGTAAGATACCCTGGGTTTTTAAAGTACAAGCTAAAGCGAAAAAAACCACCCAGAAATGAGAAAATCTAAACACACAATAAAGGGCTTGAAGGGCAACATTCCTCTTTGAACTTGCGTGAGGACCTACTTCAAGTGCTTTAAGGATTACTTTGCAAGGGAGCGTGCTTGTGGTTTTGGCACTTTTGATTCATTTGGAGGAAAGCACTTGGCCATTTTTCATCTACTGCACAGCTACTCGTACTAACCCTGTGATGCCACATGCACTTGAAATGAAACACTGCATCCCAGAGATGCACCTGTGCTTTTACTACTTGAAAAATGAAGCAAGTCCAATTGCTTGCAGAATTTTAAGGTCTAGGTGGCATCAGAATTAAGAATGGAATATAAAATAATTTCCAAAACCAGTATTAAAATTTACTTAATTAAATCAGAATGTATTTTAAATTTCTTACATTTCTCTCCATAGAAATAAACAAGCTGTAACATACAAAAACCTTAAAAAAAGAAGTATGATAAAGTGGAGGCTTTAAAAATAGAAACTAGAATCCAAAATTCCCCCTCCCCAACCCTCTTTTTTTTTTTTCCTTTTATATCTGTGAAAAAATTGAACTTACCAAGCAGACCTGTCCCCAGTAGAGGGTTAAGTAGCTGTGGCACCACAGAGTTATTGTTGAGTTTAGCTGGACCAGATGTATTCCCAGCATTATTAGATATGTTCAGCAATGTTTCTGCCATTGACACCACTGCTGTCCCACCACCCAGGGTTGAGACAGACAGTGCTGCCACTGCTGATGATGTAGTGGTTGTGGTAGTGGTTGCCTGGGAGGAGGTGGCTATGGAAACCTCTGGATGATTAGCAGTGTTGCCCGATGCAGAGTTCAGGACACCTCCCACCAGCTGGGGATTCAAGGCCATTAGCGCTGAGGCCCCAGAGACAGCTGGGAGGAGCAGGGGGTTAGAAGTAGTGTCAGTGCCTGAAAAGCTTGGTATGGGGTTGCCCAGGGGGTTGGTTAAAAGGGTCTCCACCCTGTTGCTTTCTGACTGATTGCTTGGCAAATGGTCAGGTGGGGCTGTCATCTGTGTTACTGAGGGTAAAGGGTTATTTTGCTGTTGCAACAAATCTGAGATGGTCAAATTGAAAGATGGTAGGGGAAGCATGGCAGCTGCTTGGGCTTGGTTCTGAAGGAGGGTTGCTAGAAGCTGAAAATGAACAGGTTGTAATACCTGCCCATCCACATCACTGGAGAGAAAAGCTAAAGCAGCATTTACATTTGGGTTGAGAAAACCTAAAGGGTTGAGGGTGACCTCGGACTTGCTTGAAGTATATTTAATAGATTCTGGTTTAGGAGATGTTGCTGATTCACTGGCAAAGAGATAGGCAGAGAATTGAGGAGGTTTTGATTCAAAGAATGTGGAAGATTGTTGTTTGAAGAGCTGTTCTGCGGAAAATGAAGTGAGTGTTCGTGGCCAGCAAAAGGGAAATCGCTCCCAATGGGCAACTGGCTCTGAAGTGGATTTCCAGCTGCAGTAGTGACTATAACACCATCCTGAAGCACAGATGTTGTCTTTGTGATGGCAGGTTGGCTGGTGCCAGCTATGGCTATTGATGATGACGGTCCTGAACCCCCTGCAAACACAAAAGAACAGAACTATTAATAGCACACTGCCTGCTGGGAGACAATCATCAAGGTTTTAAAGTAACTAGATTAATCCAGAAATTAACATTTGATACCCATGCAGAGGAAAGAAAATGTATGCAGCATCCAGACTTTAGTAGTTTCAAAATATGAATTAATCTGCCATCAGCTACTTCAGATACTACATGCTGTGCCACATCTCATTGGAAACTAACCATATACTTGTACTTCCCTTAAATTTCTTTGAGTGTGATATAACAGGAATTAATTCTTCACATATTTTGATTAGCACAAACCTAAAAGCAACCATAACTTGTTATAGCTAGCTGTGTACCAGTATGAAATTAACTACTAGGAAAAAGGCTAAATGGGAGACAGGAATGATGCTGGGTGAAAGTCTGTGAGTACATGATTCCTTGCTCATGGCAGGGTGGTTGGACCTAGATGATCTTTAAGGATCCCTCCAACCCAAACCATTCTATTATTCTATAATTCTATGATCTAAATGTAGATGTGAACCATACGTTCTTCTATTTCCAGCACTATTCCATTAATGGTGTTTTGAAGAATTATTATTTAAAGCATTATTTTGGACTCCTGAAGAAAAAAATACAATGATGCTGATTACATGTCATAATGATGCCCATGATAAAATTTCAAGAGAGAAATACATTATGGTCAACACATTCAACACCCCCCACTACCCAACAATTTATGAAGAAGAAAATGTAAATTGGAGTGGTCTAGTCATATCCATCACTTGGCATGAAAAGAAAGACCAGCTGGATAAATTTATTATGAGGGGGTTGCACAGAAAGGAGTGAGAGAATAATAAAGTTGATTTGGGTATCTTTATATCCCTTTACCAAAGTTGAAATGTAAAATAAATTATTCTGTGTCTTTTACTTAAGGCAAGAGTCTTGAATTGACGGTGGTCATACATAAAAAACATGTGAGAGGAGACTAGGAGAATTAAAGCAAGGGTGATTGCCTTGAACTACACCTTTCTACTTTATTTATTGAAATTCATAAGAGAACATTTGAATATTAAAATTATATAACACATACCTAAAAACCTACGTAATTATAAATGTATTTAACTATGGTTTTGACACAATAAAATAATTTTCCATTCTCAACTGCCCTGCAAATATAGCTCATATGACAGAGATGAGAAGGTACTGATTATCAGAAAGCATCAATTATCATATTTCTAAACAAATACTATTTGGAAAGTGATATTAACTACACTGTTAACTGGTAAGAAGAGAATCAAATCTCTACATCACTTACAATTTAAAATACCATTTTTCAAATACTTTAATGTTATGACAACTCAAAAAGGTATATAGAATCATAGACTAGTTTGGGTTGAAAGGGACCTTCAAAGGCCATCTAGTCCAACCGCCCTGCAACGAGTTGCCCAGAAATTACTCAAGACTGAGTTGAAGATAAGTAATGGCAAACCTCTGGATGCAGGTGAATGAAAACCACAGCTATGGCAAGTGAGTTTGTTTTCTGCCAGCATACCTGAACTGCTGGTCACCTTCAGCAAGAAGCCTCTGGAAATGTCTCCAAAATGGAACATAACAGAAAAATAGAAAGATTCTCTCAAGCGCATGTTTACACATCAAGCTGTAGGCAACCAAGTCAGGCTTGTAAAGTATCAGTATGTTACAGAACCCACAGCGATACACATTAACTATTGGGCACTGTTGGTAGAAGAGAGCAAGGCAGTGGGTCAAAAACCTTTCTGCTCACAGAAAAAAAAAATTATGAAAAGTCCCAAAGAGCAAACTACAGATTGAAGAAACACCAGTACAAACTCATTCCTACATGGTTTTAGCAGAAGAATCAGCTGTACCACTCAAATGATACAAGATGGATGCCTACCATAGTTAAAAATACCTAGTACTTCTTGAATGATGTTGGTAAGAATTGCTCACTGAACCATAACTCTGTCACTGCACTGTAAGACACACTTAAGGTTAGTCTCTCTAGTTGTCACCTAGTTTAAGACAGACTACGTAATACCTTACTTGGTATCTTTAGATGGCTATTCCTCTCTTGTAAATGGCCTTCCACATAAAAACTTACTGTCACATGGATAAAAATAGGCTGCCATCAACTTAGCAGAAAAAGTCTGAGATATTGGACTTTATAAGCCATAAGTTCATTCAAGGCAGTATATTTTTGGAAACTCTTTACTCCTGCAATAGGGGGAAGACAGATATACAAGCTATTTCCTTGGTGGCTAGGAAAGGCTTCCCTCACCAGCAGAAATCACATTCAATGTGTTAAGCAGCACATGGATAGATTTTTAATTCAGGGATGAGGAAACTATTCTATATATAGAGCTCTCATGGATATAAAATCTAATTTTGGTATTTTCCAGTGGACCTAATCTCTGTTTCTTATTTATTTATAATCCTATTTTCCTTTCCACTCAGGTAAATGACTACATGGAAGAGTATGTGGTGTGAAGGAAATCTCAAACTTGTAAAATTCTTGCCATGTTTTTGTCAAACACTGCTCTATCTTCTAACCCCCATCAAACACCACTTCTGGAGATCTAACCTGAGACATCTAGAGTGCATTCAACGCTTGCTCTTTCCCCAGATTAATTAGGCTATTAACTGCTACTGAAGAAAAAAAAAATAAAAAAGAATCTTGATGGATTCTGAGCACAGGGAAGAAAATGTGTTATTTCTGAATCCAGACTTGAGAAGTCAGGGAGTTGAAGAGCCAATGAGCAGCCTGACTTTGGCAGAAAAAGAAAACACAAATACCCCCAAGCTTCTGTAAAACCTGCCTGATAGAAAGACACGGTAGGAAACGGTCTAAAGAGTCCTGAATTGGACAGCAGCTAATACAATATTTACAACTGCATTCTGGGACAAACCTATCACCAGCAACAGACTGAATTGCAAGAATATGATTTCTGGATCTCTTCCAAAATGCCATCTCCAACAAGTCAATATTCCAGATGAAGAAAAGCATGCACACCCATTCTCATTAAAATATAGTGCTGCTAGACATCTTTTGAATGTTTGGCCCCAATTCAAAAGACAAAACCTGAATTATTTTTCTGCTTTATAAAACATGCATAATTTTCGTAATTGTGACTGATAGTGCCGCATCAACAAAGTACAGAAGGCCATCTTCTTCTGGCAGGGCCACAAGAGCCTTTGGAGAGCCCTCTGAGCTGTCCTTCCCCAGTTTTAAAACAAAATATCCAAGATCCTGGATGAACATGAGCAGTCACATCTTTCTGACTCATGAGGAGACCACGTGCAATGAGAAAAAAGTGATGCCCAGCATCGGCAGCGTGAAGATGTGAAGAGTTCTCTTGAAACAGCATGGAAAAATGTACCATGCCTCACCAAAGCAAAGGTATAAGCCACACTGTGAATATAAAAGAGAAGTCCTAACAACAGGGCTGTCCTTTGAAACCAGGCAGTAGAACAAAAGAACAGCAGTGGTGACCTGGAACCAACTCCGGATGTCCTTTGAGGTGTGCCTTTTATTCAGAGTGGTATCTAGACCCATTCATTGCATTTACTAGAATTTTCAAAGACTGCAGGATGACAGTGGAAACCAGATGGTGGATGTCAGCTGAAAAAAATCCCCACGCAAACAAGCTGTCTTGGCCAGTAGTGCTGTAAGGAAAACAGGACTGCAATCCTGACCACTTGCATTTCCTTCAGGCTTGGAGAAGGATGACAGCCAGAAGAAAAGATGCACTACAGCACCAAAGAGTTTCAACAGTGTACTAGCTCACCCAAAACTCCCATATGAAATGGTTCATTATTATGGTATCCAGGCTCCAAGATGACAGTTTTGATGAGAATGGTGAATAAGAGTTGAAAGCTAAAAGGAAATTACAAGTTTGATTCCAAGTTTTATAAAAACATGGTATTTTAAACCCTGGAAACCCAAGGCATCATACATGCTAGCTCAGTAAACAACAGTCCTTAATCATCAGAAGCTCCTAAAAGTAATGCGAAAAAAAAATGAAGGAGTTGGACTAAAAGCCATAAAAGCCTGCTTCCAGCTCCTGCAGACAGACATGTCTGCCAAAAGTGCCTTTGCCAGTCGTTGAGAAAAAGGAACTATCTTCGTAACAGAGTGAGAAGAAGAAATATCCAGAATGCTGAAAAAGTAGTTCTGTTGTTCTTCTAGAGGTTCAACTAAATGTTTTGGGAGTAGATAAATGAAAATTGAATAGGATACACAGTTTTAAAAGTTGGGGGCTATAGTATTTTATTTATTTTTGTTTTGTTTTCTTCTGAAAGCAAGCTTCTTCCCCTGTGTGGATTTTATGTGTCCCTTTTTTTTTCTAATTATTCCTTTACAGGTATTCTTAAGCAGATGCAACAAAATAATGGATGTTATGAAATCAGTTTGTGTTCAAGTAGATTCATTCTCTCTGCTCAGTTAAAATAAAGAAATCAGAGTGCAAGATATTTATCATTAATATCTCAAGCATTGTCCTACCACGAAAAGACAGGAACACATATGTACACATACGCTATTGGGATGGTAGGATATAGCCCAGGTCTTTAAACAGCATTAAGATTTGAACAATATGAAGACTGGTACAGCAAGCTTCAATGGCTGTCCTCAGAAAGAGAAGCTGGGTATGAGCTACTGATTTCAAACTAAACAAAGAGACAAAAACAATGTATCATTTCTGCAGTGTAAGAAGAACTGTGTCTGCATAAAACCAGACAGGGACAATAACGACTTTGTATATTGTGGATAATGCTCAACTTCCTCATAAACCAAACAATTTAAATCAAACCTCTGTAGTTTTCAAAGATGCTAAAGGTATTTCTACCAAATCAAGGAACATTAACAATATATGTATTTTCCTAAAAATGTGCAGTTGAATTATATCAATTAGAAAATGATAAAGCAAATAATGTTTTATAATGCTTTTCTCTATAAGGAACTATACATCATGTATTCCAGTATTTCAGTAGTCTCAACAGTACATTGCTGGAATTTGTAGAATAAAAATAACTGATAAAACAGATTTATTAAGAACTCAGGAAACTAAAAGTGCAGGACTTGCTCATTAGCCACTTGAGAACAAATAAATCTTATAGATAGCCCTTTCTAAATTCTTACTTTCCTGCATATTCAATAAAAATGCAGCTAGCTCTATTTTATATTTGGTATTTTCTTCATTGTTTTTTTAATTTAGAACATTTCAACTCTTTGAAGCCTGTGTCAGAAACTCACGTTTAATTCCCTGGTCATGTAATGAGCTTCTTGGTAAACCCTCCACCACTTCCATCCTCTCGTGGGATGAAACTCAGTAGCTCTTGCAGAAGAAATATGCATGATCCTTTCAAAAAGATCCAGCAAGAGTGAAGAGAGAAAAGTTTTACTGCATGCCTTACCCCTGAAATTATGAAGGTGCGAAAGCACAAAAGATCACTTAGGCATTGTGATTACTACTGTAACTCAAACGGCTTGTGCAACTTCTGCTGCACAGGGTCACCAATCTAAGCATGAGGCCTCCAGAAGCTGCTGCAATACTACTATGAAATAAAAATATCGACGTAGAGATCCAAACATAGTTTGCATCAGTGGCAGTATTGTTAAATTAATGATTTTGAGATGCTTAACTTGTACAGAAATCGCTGATGGAAATGATATAACCTCACATTCCTTAAAAATTTGAGACAACATGATCTTGCTTTAACTACATATTCCATCAGTTACCTATAAACTTAGAACTAAGATCTGCACATTTTTATAATTATATTCTCCCTTTTCATTATAGAATGGAAAACATTTAAGATATTTATCTAGTATCACCTTTATTACAGTGCTTTCAATTCCAAAGAAACCATAATTCAGCAGTTAATGGCAAACTACTGCCGGTTGTTGCCTTTATCGAGATCGCGCGCTCTTGACACAACAGAGAAATCACAAACAGTGGACCAATAAATAAAACATCCTTCTCAGCCCAGGAGAGCCAGTTAAAAATGTGAGCTCCCCTCATATACAACACATTGTCTGCACAAAATGTGCTCTTCTGTGAAACAGATTTAACTGTCCCTCCATAATACCACACTTTCGGCTGTAGCAGCTGAGCGTATTACTATGACTACCAGTGGCATAACGCTGCATGATCATGGGTTTGTCTTACAACAAAACAGCTGTAATGTTGGCCCCATTCTTAATAGGATTTTTCAAACTCTTGCTTTCATAGATTATTTTAAGGATGAAAATCGCAATGCATAACATGCAGTCACTGCGTCTTCTGAAAAGTGGCTTAGCCATGAATGACTCTTAAAAATTTGGGGGGAAGGGCAAAAAGCCCAAAGCAGTTTCTAGGACAACAGAAATCCTTAAATTAGGGTTTTTTTTGTTTTGTTTTGGTTTTTTGATTATTTTTTTTAAATACATCTGACAGTTTCAGTCTTGGCTCTTTCTCCTTGCCCCTGTCTCTTCTGACTTCTGCATTTTATCATCACTGCTGTTTTTAAAATGACTTTGGGGAAACTATTCTGATGTGCCTAGCTATTAACAGAAAACAGAAGCAGTCTTCTAGTAAAAAACTGTCAAGACAACAGCATACAAATGAAGAAGTGTTAGCACTTAGTCTGATCTCATTCTGTATCATTCCCCCATTCACAGTTGTGGGGGATGCATTGCAGATGAGGTAAACCACTGCATTGCAAATTTCTATAAAACTAAAAATGCAATAAAAGGCATTATTTCTTTCAATAGTCCCCACTCCACCCTCTACTAATTTCTGGAGTTGCCCACTGGTTCTGCTTAAGAAATTTTCAGAAGATGGTGAGGGCTAAATATGTATGGGAAATCACATGTAATTCAGGGTGGTTTTTTTCCCACAATAATATCTTTAATAAAATAAGACTCATCTTTCTGTATTTTTTTTTTCCAAATCCTTTACCTTTTATTAATACAAATTCCTAGATAAATGCATGGCAGTGAAAACACTAACCAGATAAGAGCCTGTTTAACTAAAAGACTGTGAGTTACAGGCAAATTCAAATTATAAGGAACAAAACAAGAAAACCCCAAGCTGTGTGTCTAAGCAAGCAGTGTGTTTGGTAAGCAGAGCTCAACTGAGCTCTGGTATTTATCTGAGACGTAATACCACTGTGATTCCAAAACTAGGCACGGCTGTACCTGAAGGGCCCCAAGCAGCAGCTGAATTCAAAGCATGGCTAATAACACACTGATGGTATCAAGTTCAAAGACAAGGATGAAGGATGTATTAGCAGTGTTCTACCTAACTGATGTGGGAGAAGCAGTACGTGATCCCAGCATAACCCTTGACAAGCAAGTGCTCAGGTAGTATCACCATTTCTGATCTTCACCCACCAGAACTCAACCAGAATAAATAAATGAACCCTGCATTTCCTTTTTGCATTTCTGCTAAAATTAGGAAGTTACTCATTTCAGCTCCCTGTACTAAACAATTGACTTAATTAAGTAGAGAATAAGCTGATGCCCAAGTTCTTCCAATTTGCTAGCATTTACTAACAATAAACATTCGTACATAGAGGTAATTTGAAAAGCAAAACCTATTCTACTTCCAAAGATTTCCTCTATTGTAAACCTCACGGTAGCAAGTATGTTTACAGTGACTGTATAGAAGTCTATCACCGTTAACAATTAAGTTTTATCTAATACAATTGCTGATGCCTACTAAGTCAGTAATTCCTTTATGCTCAGAGAATGAGAGTGCTTTTGTGCATGAATCTTCTATCAAGAATTAACAAGAGCAAATAAAAGAGAATATTCATTTCAACGGCAGGGTAGGGAGCAGACCTGATCTACCATACATGTCTCATACCCGGAAACCTTATTCTTCATTAAGAACATTTTCCCCATTCTTCACAACTCTCATTTGAACTGAAAAATACTAACTTTTTTCCTCCCCAAAATAATAAGGGAAAATAGCGTAGAATGTTGAAAAGTAGTTCCAAATTTAAATAACAGTGGTTCTTTATAATCTGTCTCTCCTCCCTCACCCTCTGTACATTTATATAGATGCTGAAACCCAAAATCAATAGAAAATTTCAACTGGATTTATAATTAGAAGAGTAGCTGGTTGGCATCCTGACTAGGGGTTATTTCAATTTAATAAGAAACTTTTCTCAGACATAACAAGCCCCATGAAGGATGCCAGCCAGATACCCTTTGGAATTTAAAGTCAAAAAGTTCTACTGACTTAGTAATTCTATCATATATAAAAGTAATTCTGGGAAGCAAATCCAGAGACTCATGTACTAGAATATGCCACTTTGTAATGTGATATATTTTAAAATACTCCATTGTCTTTGACACATAGGAAAGACCATTTTTCGAGAAGTGTGGGTCTATGTTATGTTGAAACCTACCACTACATCCAGTAGTACATTTAATGTTTTTTTCATCTAACACTTGATGCTTTAGGTTCTTCACATCATCAAAATATGGACACAACTGCAGCATCATTCCTTTCCAACTAAAGCAATTACATTCACAGCTCTCCTAGAAAGTCAGGGAGAATACTTATCTGAAACTACAAAGCAAAACAGGTTCACAAAATCTGAAGCAATACTTTCCATCAGTATTTTTCACCTAGATTAAGGACGAATCCTTAAATTAGACTAAAGCAATTCGCTCCTCTGTTGCTTTGTGCTACAGGCAAAAAGCAGGAGGAAACAAAGTATTACGAACGGCAGAGACTTGAACCCTCGCCCTGTCATGCTGCTGAAGAAGAAAAACCCCAAAGATTTCTGATTTAAAAAAAAATTTCTCCAAGATGTTAATTGATTATCAACAAGACTGTCGCTGATTCTGCAGGAAGACAATCACCGACAGCTCCAGTATGACTAACTCTAGCCAACTGTCAGTTTGAAGAAAAGAGTATTTAATGAGTCCTTCATCTTACACTGGGATTAAATCCTGATAATGAAGTTACATGACAATGTTTAACACAGAAGTGTAAGTACTCTGAGCAGCGAGTGTGAAAGCAGCGCTGTTCAGCATGCCACCCAAAGGCGAGTACAGGAGGGCAGCAAGAGGGGAACTGAGCTGACGCTAAGGTCAGAAGCAACCACCATCCTCATTCAGAACAGTCCTATCAGCACCTGGGTTGTGAAGTTTCTTTAAGACTCCTCCTGTTCATTTACTCAGCATGTCCTCTGCTAGCATGTTCCAACATTTACTATTCTCTCAAAAAGAAAACTACTTCTTTGATGCTGAATGTGCTACCTTTCAGCCACTGGGTTGATCCTTTTATGTTTCCATGGATCCACCCAGCTTCTTCTTTTACTTCTTTTTTTGTTTTTGCATCATCACTGATTTGACAGTTTGCATTAAGTCTATTAAATTAAAGCCTCCTAAAAAACTTCTCTGAGTCACTGTTTTCCAAGGCAATGTTCCATTCCCAATTATATCACACTGTACTTGGCTGTATGAAAATAAATCCTGTTTGAGTGGGATATAAGCTCCTCACTGATTGGTATTAGTCCTGTGCGCTCCTCCCTAATTATATTTTACTCTATTCTATATTTCACCAGTAAAAACTGCTATTCTGAGCCTGTGGAAGAGACATAGACTTTGTTTGCCAAATCTGCCCTTTATTTGTCACTATTAAACTCTTAGATCTAGAGTTCCTCATATTTCTGATGTTCTGATAATTGAGACAACTTAACATCTTTATTTCTATCAGCTATGGGTATTACATTAGTTCCCTTGATTTCCCTTATCAGCTGTATACAGCTTTTACTCCCAAATATTTTTCACTCATTTTCATCTACCCCATTATTTATGCATGTTGCATTCTTAGCAGGATTTGCTTGTTGAATGTTCAACACACAGAGATTTTCTCCACTGTGAACTTCAGGACTAATGGCATATGTTAACAACAAGAAAAATATAAATTAACCCAGACTACAATAAAATACATCACACAGTGATGCAGTCCTGTTTTACAAACAGAAAAGACAAATCCAAAGAGAGGCAAAGTGGCTTAATGAGTAAATCTTAAAACTGCCAAACTGGATTCTACCTTCAGCGTGTATGAAAAAATCTGACGACTTGATTAATGAGGAATACAGTGTCAAAGGTTAACAGAAGATTTAACATCAAGTATTAGAAAAAAAATGAGCCTAGAACCCAGTCTCCTGCCAGAAAATGGACTCTTCAAAGGAACAGCCCTAAACAGTATACACAGACCTGCTCCTAGCTCTTCCGTAAGACAGCTGTTATTAAACAGTGTTTGCAACCCAAATACAACTGAGAGACTGACATTGTTAATAAAAATTAATTGCTCATAACCAGTTTTCAAGGGCTCAAACTCAGAAAACCTCAAAAGCTTTTACTGCATAAACAGAATTTTTTATTTTTGTATTATTCATTTATAATATATTTTGCACTCATACTGAAAATTACCTGGAAACTAAAGATATTATCTATGGAAGAAGAAAACAAAACCTAGAATAATAAAACTTGGTCCATGTGGTTAAAAAATAATTAAATGCTTAGGCAATAACCAGCTATCTAATTGCGGTGATTCTCAGTATTTTTTCTCTCAGGAACTATTTTCTGATTAGTAGCTATTCTGAATGCTGGCACAGAAACAGAAAACAGATTTAGCAATTAAAATGCTTAAAAACAAAAAAAAAGAAAAGAAAAGAAAAAAAAAGACATAAACTCAAATATGAACACAAGAGTTTCCTGCAGACATCTTATTCGGCTCAACTGCTCTTAAAAGCATGCTTCACATGGCATGTTTGACACTGCTCAGCTCCATCCACCCAAATTAACAACTCTCTATGTCAGAATAATTAGTTATATACCTCTTAATAGCTTTGTCGACAGAACTGAATGTGGAGTGCTAACTGCCTGCTTTTCAAAGGTTACTATTAATGCAAAATACTCAACATTTCACACTTGTTTCATGGAAAAAATGCTTCCATTCTCCTGCAAACACAACAAAATATCCATATCTGGATTTTCACGGGCTACGGATGAGATTTAAATCTTATGCCTGAGCACCGTGCTGCTGCAATGACTTGGGCAGGAGGCTGGATGAAGGTTTAGGCACAGGTTCAGGATCTTGCCCTGGGTGTAACATAATGATAACAGCATCTAAAATTTCATCTTAAAGAGGTCTCTAGGCTCTTAGTAAAATAATTAAATGCAAGTTGTGCACATTTTGAAAGCATCAAAACTAAAGAAACAAAGCCCTTCAGTAGTGAGGAACAGAATATACACAACTCTTTCTAGTCTTTGCCTACAAAGGACTACCACTTGTCATTTAGCTAAGAAAAGAAGTGTCAGTTTAAGGCTCTATAATTATATTGCTATAATTCTATCAGGTATCACACCAGGGTATCAGAAATATCCTTCTGTAGAAAACCCACAGCAGAAGTTTCTAGGTGGGGTTATATACATGTTACTCTCTTCCTGTATTTATGAGAACTGAATTGGCTGTTTATGTTGAAACCCTTCTTCATGGGGCTTTGACACATGCACAGATTTGTTCTGTTGCATCTGTCTTCTCAGGAAGAAATCCAGCCTGCCTTAAGACAAGGACTGGCAATACAGGCAAAGGCTCTGACTGACTAGCATAGAAATGCCGAGCACTTCCATCAAGCCAAAGGCAGCCTTCACACATGGTCCCAGCTACCGCCATACCAGAGCCAAGCATGGCTGGGTCAGTGACGGACCAGGAACAAGACCCTGTATGGGAATGAACCTGGGTTCTTGTTCTCAGAAGCCCACTTTAATAGTCTTTAAGCGACATTTTATTGATAACTTTAATGTAATGTAAAAATCCTCTTGATCTTGAACCTTTTCAACCCTTACCCCGCATGGGGTGAATTACTACTGCTCAGCTTCTTGACGGTAACTGCTGACACACAGGCTCTTATCTCACATAACGTTCAGTCCTTTCTATTCTCTGGAGGGCAAGTTGACGGTAGTCCAATGCTTCAATAATACTGCAGTGGTCGGATGGGGCTTTTAGAAACTTGGTCTAGTGAAAGGTGTCCCTGCCTGTAGCACAGCGGCTGGAACTAGATGATCTTTAAGATCCCTTCCAACCCAAACTGTTCTATGACTCTGTGAATTCAGAAGAACCCATATATACCAGTGGTCCCCACTGAACTCAACACAGGTGGAAACCCAAAGAGTTCCTGCTAAAGGAATTTTGTAGTATGCTTAGTGGGACAGGAAAGTAAGCTCCTAAGGCAGACCCAGATCTTCGTTCTGTTCAGAAGAGAGTACTGTCTCAGAAGAGACAGACTATAGCAGGAAATGCTCCTCTTTGACAGCATAAGGCAAAACAGCCATGCAAGGATTAACAGCTGCTTGCCTGCAACACAAACCACCAATATAGCTAAGGAAAAAAAGATTACTCTTTTTCATCAGGAATGGAGAAAACCCCTTAGAAATCGTCAGAAACTGTGACCAGCATAATATTACAAAATTATTTTTATATAATTCTATCCTGTATTTTAAAGAATAAGCAGCTCTCCTGGAGGTAGCTCAGGAATACACATCAGGTTCTTTCCTGGGCTAATGAGAGAGATAGTTTGCATGCTTACAGTGACTTTCATTTGACCTGATGTAGTTTAGCTGTGACTGTATTAAACACGCTTTGCAAGTTAACCAAGCTGAAATATCAAATGTAAGTTTTCTTTCTGGTTAAGAAATTAACACAGTAGCATCTTTCGAAACTGCATCCTTTGTTCAACCAGCAGTAGTTAAACAAAATACACACTTTTGACCTATGTCATTTTTATCTTTAACAGCACAGAGATAGGAATAGCAGCATACCTATTTCCTTTCCAAGTTGTCACTGATGGACAAACCAGGAAATCTCTTTCTACACACCTTTAACTGAATACAGTTTATTCAACCACTTAATTACCAGCTTAGTAAAATCATCATGTTAAAGGCAAACAAAGATGCAGCAAAATTTTTCACTATGAGTGTGGTGTGACACTTGGAACAGGTTGCCCAGAGGAAGCTGTGGCTGCTCCATCCCTGGCAGTGTTCAAGGCCAGGTTGGACAGGGCTTTGAGCAACCTGGTCTAGTGCAAGGTGTCCCTGCCCATGGCGGGGGGGGGGTTGGAACTAGATGTTCCTTAAGGTCCCTTCCAATCCAAACCATTCTATGATTCCTCTGTGCTTTCCTTGAAAAGAGTTACTTTGTCAGCTTTTGCACTAGTATGTGCTCCCATCTCCGGTAACACCAACTCTTTAATGAAAGCAGTAAAGAACACATGTATAGCCTGGACACAGGCGGCCATGGCATTCTACAGTTGAAGTAGCAGGGCATACTGCAAAAAAACCCCCCAGTTTATTTGGGCAAGTGACTAAAGCTGTGGTCTGAGTATGTACAAAAGCGCATGGACTTTACTTACGCAGAGTGTGTAGAAGTTAATAGAAGCAACAGTTGTCACAGGAAGGAGGCCAGGATGATTTTGTTCAGAGAAAGGGAGATGTATTTTAGTCTACCACTGTTTTTTACTTGTTTTATTTTTGAGGATCTGGATATCAGCATAGAACAGGCATACTTTACACATTGGTGAACCCAAGTTTAAAAAAGTAGATATGTAAGAGGAACCCATTTAAAAAAAGTCATCATATATTCCCAATCAGTCAAACATAGGGGTATCCTTTTAGAAGGAAACGTACCTGTTTCAGGACTTGTTTGATTACAGCTGCTAACAATGCTGTTTGGTATCACTGGAGTGGAGGATGCCTGGATTCTTGACTGAGGTGGGTTTGGATGTAATGAATTTCCTAAAGCCATTCCTGACTGACTGAGCATCCCACAGTTCCCACTAGCCTGCATCTGATTTATTAAACCTGCAAGATGGTTGGTTGTGCCTGGGCTAGTACCGTGGACAAAGTTAGTGTTTGTGTTCTGGCAGTGCACACCTTCCCCTCGCAAGGGTAAACTCTGTGCCAGTGAGTTCTGGAGACTGCCAGAGTTCATACTGGTGTCTGCAAAATGTATCTGGTTACCAGAGCAAGGTAAAGCAGTATTTGAGCTCCCACAACTGGTGGTACTATTGCTGCTCATGTGAGAGCTTTGACAACTCATGGACTGAAGTAGCTGGGACATAGAACTGATGGGAAAGGAGCTTTGACTTTGCTTTCTTATCAAATCAGATCCAGCTTTGGAAACTCCAGAACTGTCCAACTGAGACTGTCTTAGCAAACTCAACACCGTGGTGGTTGGCTGCTTTCTTTTTCTCAGAGGATCTTTTTGCTGAGACATCAATTTATCTCTCAGTGCTGCTCGGCCACTTTGCCCTTCAGTCGTTGGTAGAAGCACACTGGCAGCAGGAGGGAACATGGTATTTAAAGTGCTATGTCCTTCGTTGTTGCCTCCACTGGCAACAGGTCCAGAATTGCTACTGCTGTTATTGTTGTTACCAGCAAGTTTATTTTGATTTGCTAGCTGTGCTTTGGCTGCTGCTGAGAGTAAACTGCTTGCTGGAAAAGAGGCAGCATTGTGCTGGTTCAAGATCTGATTTAAAGGCATTCCCAGCAAACCAGGCTGACTCTTCAAGGAACCACTTCCAGCCGATGCAGTAGAAAAAACTGCATTATTTGGAGGATTTAATACATTACTCATTCCAGCAATTAATGGGTTAGGGATGTCCTTGTATTGATTAAGTCCATCATGCTTGGTGGAAGGGCTAGATGGCATAGATGGTCTTGGTGACCCTATTGTTGACCTTGGGGACCTGGGAGGAACTTTAATACCGCTACAGGATGACTGTGGTCCTACTGGAGGCAGCAGGAAATTTCCATGATCTGATGATGTGGAAGAAGAACGTGATCTTTGGGGAGAAGCCTCGATCCTTCCAATCCCAGATCCCATCATATGAACTGGGGATGTCACTGGTGAAGGAGAGAGGGAAGTTGAAGCTGAATGCTGAACTCTTTGAACATGACTTCCATGGTTCATGTGACCAGGTTTTACAGTTGGCAAAGGAAGATTACTTGGCAAAGGGACGACAGCAGGAGGCATGCTTACATTCATCACAGGTACCTGAGAGTGGACATTTGAATGGAAAGTAGTTGGGTTAATGATAACAGGATTCTGATTTACTGGTTTGCTAGGAATAGGGTCAAGTATGCCAAGCGGATCCTTTTCCGATGTTAATGGCTTTTTCTGAAGAGCACAAGAAGGTGGTGGAGGAGGTGGGGGTGGACCTTGGGGTGGTTTATGGTGAAACATTGCTCGTGGTATTTCCATACCAGTTGAAAAATTACACATGGGTTTTTTCATTACTGGGCTTTTCGTGGTCAAGGTTGGGGAAAGAGGTATATTAGTCCTTCCAGCCATTGCACAGGATGACTGTATGGGAGAACCATGTAGCATTACTGATGGTGGAGACAGAGGTGTCCTGTTCATGTGAATAGGACTAGAGTTGGGTGCTCCATGAAAATTGGGATTGTTCCTTGTGAAAACATCAGGGCTTCCAAGTGGGTCAGTCCTAGGAGAGATTGAGCCATCTCCGTATATCTGTGATCCTGATGAAGCTGGACTGGGCATCCCACCGTGACTGCCACGATACGGAGACTTCTGTCCAAGTTCATTACTACCCAATCTCTGCCTAGGATAGACAGAATGAAGTTCTTGTTGCTGGCTTCCAGCCATTTCTTGCACATAAAGCCTACCCATGGCATTAGATGCCCCTATCATCAACTTGAAAGGAGTCTTACATTCTGGCATCACAGAATTTGTAATTCCTTCATGTGATTTATTCCTTATTGATCTTGGAGTTGCTGCTCGAGTAGGAACTACTGGAGTTGCACCTGATATTAAAAACACAACAGTTACTGTTTTGAAATCTGGTATCACACATTTCAGTGAAAAACTGCTGTGTGTGAAAATATTCATAAAAGCTAGAAACCCTTCTGGCTAAACTTTTGCTTCAACAGAAATAATACCTAAATCACCAAGCAGTTGTGGAACGGTGCATGCTACCCTACTATACAGTATAGAGCTTAATTCCCATATAAAGACTGCATAAATATGGACACCTTTACATCTTTTTCCTTCCCTTTTGTCTTTTCTTTCTAACCATCATCTCCGGTGTCCTACTCCTGAATCTCCAGCATTACCACTTTGGCTGCTACTCAAAGAGCTGGCAGGTGGTAGGGAAAAGGAGCCTCTGGCACCATCTATTGAATACAGGAGGAACAAAGCCCAACAAGGGTTTAGACTAATTTCTCTTCACCCTACAGAGAAAAGGGTCCTGCCCTAAATGCTGTCCCTGGTGAGGATGAATGGGAAGCTGTCCCATACGACTTTGGCCCAGATTTGTACTCAGCAAAGGACTTAATTGCAGAGACTGAAGAGACCGTGGCTCTGCAAGGCAGGATGCAGCTTCTCTGGCTGCTCCACATCACCTGCTGGTACCAAGGGCACTGAGTTCCAGTCCTCAGAGTTAATCTGTTCCTGGGAACCGCCTTGCTAAAAAGGTGAGGACGTATGTTATATCGTATCTTGCATTTCTTTACTGAATTACGGCTTTTCCTGCAGTTTCTGCAATTAGCTTTGCTTGAGGTGAAGACACTAAATTTAAGAAGGGACTCGACTCTATACGTTTGTTTTCAGAAGAAAGGCCTTGGGGATATTTGCGTATGCAGACATATGAACCCCTCTACAGTAGAAAAAATTCCTGTAAATCCCAGTTTTGAGACTAGACCTTCCTACAACCAGAAGACCACTATCGTTTCCTGCCCACTAGTATCAGTGTTATTTAAAAAGATTTTTTTCCCCAACATTTTACTTTAAGAACACCATCACAAGCAGCTCCAAGCCTGGTGGACTTTCTGCCAGGTTTTGCTGCTCTGGGAATTTGTAATTTGGTTTGGAGTACTTGGCATGCAGCCTCTGAATATGCAAACTTAAACTTGAATAACCAGTTGAAGATTTCATGTTCAAGTGAATTCAGAGGTGCCTTTAAATTCCTCTACTCTCAAGAATCCAATTCCCTTCTTTCCTTCAGACTGGCCATAGAGGACAGATGGCACTGACAATCCTCCCTTCATCCTGTTTGCTCAACCAGATACATCATGACAGAAACAAACATACTAACTTTCCCAAAATACAACCAATCTCTTTTAGGGGACAAACTTCAAGACTGAACTGCAAAACAAAATATGTATGAGAACCTTCACCTTGAATGCTGGACCTAAGCATATGGACAAAAGTAAGTGTGCATAAATGAAGAGACATTTTGTTTCAAAAGCCGATTTATAGGGAAATTTCCTTCATTGCTTAGTTCGCAAGATTCTGATCAACAGAGAAAGACCATATAAATGCGACCCATGTCTTTAATATATAGCTGGGTTTACCTCCTTAATTTTGCTAACTTAAAAAAAAAAAGTAATTTAAGTATGACTCAAAGAATAAAAAAAATAAAGAAAGTGCACAGTAATTTGGAAAACTGCACTGATAGTTAAAAAAATGCACTGCAAAGAACAATTTAAACAAAGTTTTAAAACAAAAAATAGCAATCTGAAAATGCAAGAGCACATCAGTACTACAAGCAGCACTGGTTTCTTAGCATTGTCTCTGTATCTGAAATATATTATTTATTTTTATGCTCTTAAAATTTTCCACTTCGAAGTCAAGCTACAAAGCGGCGAGCAATTAGCCAGCTATTACTACAGCAATATAGGGGTGCAAAAGAACTGTCAGATTATCATGGACCATTTCCCAGAAGTTGTGTGTATCAGAGTATATAACCATAAACTTTCCAAGATCTGTCTTAAAAGTAACCTTCGCACCTTTGTCCTAACCATTTGGATTTGTAAGACTACTTCAGAACCTTTTCTTGTAATCCTTATAAAGTACCTAATTTTCAGTTGAAGTTTCTATGCAACTCTGGTTTTGTAGCTATTTCTTTCAGTGCTAACTTTGTCTGTTAGCTTAAGTAGCTTTATTTCTGAAGTGATTCTCCTGATGCTGTTATTGACAGGAACCATATCTCCTTTCAGCCACCACTTTGCTACGTTGAACAAGCTAAACACTTTTAGATGACTTCCATAAACAGGTTTTGCAGTTCACTAAGAGCAAAGCCTCTGCTCTATTTCAGTTTGAGTGCCACTACCAAGAACAGCAGTGCAGGAAGGCAGTACACATCCAACAGCATTTGTACTTCTCTTCGAGTCACATTGATCTGCACTATACTGCCATCTGGTACTGCTCACAGGCATCTTTGATCAGCTACTATACCTAGGTCTTCTTTCTCAATAATTTACAGCTAATAGTTTTTTTCACTAGTCCCCAGGTGAATAACCTTACAATTAACAGGATTTGTTGCTATACCTTTTCTTTTCACTCCAGGTCTCTATGATCCCCCAGTTTTTCAACATGTTTTGATCTTCTCCTGTTTTGACAATACCTGTCAACTTCATCCCTCAACAAATTGCCTCATTTTTTGTTGATACAGATAATTAAGATGCTAATCCAGGTTGGTCCCCCAAAATAATCCTTCAGAAATTACAGTGGCGATCTTCTCTTACTGTATGTTCTGCCTTGCAGTACAATTTCCCATTTAGTCAAGTCCTTAGCCACATTCTAATCCCTTTATAATCACTTTATTCTGCTTCTCTAATTTCCCATGTGACAGAATATCAGACATATTACAACAGTTCCAAAATATGAGAGCTAATGTATTTTCTTTGTCTAGAACAATCTGATATCTTTTCCAAGAAAACCATGCTCTTAAGTCTGGGCTGACCTGCTTTTTAGACTCATTTTCTAACCACCTACGTCCCTCTAATTACTACCTCAATTTTTAACATGAGTCTGTTTACTATTTCACTCATAGATACATTAGACTTTAGGAGGTGGTTCTGCACAGTAATTACATATATTTAAAATCAACTAATTTAATGATTCCGCATGGTTTTACTTACTTGTTCCACCACCAGGACTAGTTAAAACTAGTGAAGGATGTGGTGCTTCCATGCTTTTATGAAGTGTAGCCACAGCAATAATTTTCCTTTTATGTATGCATAGTTTGGTGACATCTTCATCTGCCTTAACATCTTCAGCAGTTCTTTGCTTCACAGCAGCTCCAGGATCAAAATTAAAGACCTGAGAGTAAAAATTCCAAGGTTTAAAATACTCATTAGACGTAGCAAACTCACCAAGTATAGCTAAACCAAAAATTTTACACAGAATTAAATTTGCCATTGTTCTGTAGAGCTATCTGACTGCTCCTACACTGCCCAAGAGACAACTTTATAGTGCATTTCAAGATTATAAATAAAAAGTGAATATAAGTAAGCAAGCAGAGTCATGGAAGTTGTCATCTAGCAACAGAACTTTAACACTCCTCAGGATAAAGAGTATGGAAGAAAAGAGAAGGGACCATGCGGGTGTGAGACTGCTCTGTGATTAAGAAGAAAAGTTTACAATTTGTATATAGAATATAAAATTGTGAAGCTGATACTGAAGCTATCACGTAAGTCAGTGTTTTACTCTGATTCTCTGTGTTAACATGATGCTGCTGACGGTAGGTTTCCAGTTTAATAGTAAAATCTTCAAACACCAGAAAACTTGAGTCAGATGTTTTCCATGAGGGAAAAAAGGCAGAGGGGAGATTAATTTTTGGTAAATTTTATGGTAAATCTTTGGGTATATACCATTCATCTCATTTCATATATATAATCTGAACAAAGACTAAGTCATGGCATAGCACATCAACTGACATAGCTCGTAAGGATTATAGTAGAGATCCATAATGATGTTTCTCTTTACCTTGGGAAGAACAAGAGGACATTCTAGGCCACACTTGCATGTTCCATCACTCAGCAAGTAAGTCTTCACCTGCTCCAAGCAGGATAACAAAGACCCACTGGGACTGTAAAGGAATAGAAATGATGAATATAAGCTATTTGATACATCATGACTTCTACTTACCATCCTAACAGCTCACATACAGAGCTGTGTTTATGATAATGCAGCTAAGATTTTGTATGTTTTTTATAGTACTTGTTGCTTTTAGTCAAGAACTGAGATGATACTTACCAAAACAGCCCCCCAAAACCACATTTTAAAGGAAGATTTTACTACAGAAAACCAAACACAGCAAATGCAGAAAAAAAAGAAACTCAGATTATTGATATTTAATATTCACACTAAAGCCCTGCTTGAAAGCCTTAACTACTGCTTAACTACACTAAGGTTACTTTTCTCCCTCCTCTCTCCTACTAAGCATAACACAGGCAGCGTGCAGTCCCCATGGACCTCCTTCCGTTCTATCACACCACTGCAGTTCCATGAAGGCATGACACTCATCTGTATTTTTTAGGACTGGGACCTCGTTTAAAAAGAAAAAAAGCACAAAAGTGTGTTTCAAGAAGTATGAGAAAAGACATACAGAACACAGTAACAACACCTGTTGTGGTCGTGTCTCTTAGTTGCATAAACAGTTTGATTTCATTCAGCTAAAATTTCAACCCTCTCACTGAAAGTGAGAAATACTATACCAAGAAGCCAGTCCAGTGAGTTTCTGATAAACTGCACTTGGATTTCGCTAACTCCCACCAGAAAATCATTATCTTCACATCCAAAAATAGGACACTGGAAATTCTGTTATGGCAAAATCACTAATTCATAAGATGAAAAAAGTTCTCATATCACAAGCCTCTAACTTCCAGATTGCTCTTTATTACTTGGTCATCTAAGCTGTTTATCAGGGAAAGAATACAGTAATACATGAGGATAGCTAAAACACTGGTTCTTAATGGAAGCTGTAAATAGCTCTTATTTTAACAAAAACAACTTCAGTGGAATGGTTTGGATCATGAAAAAAGAGTCAAAATTCCAAACTATGACAAACTTTCTTAAAACCCAATATATAAACACCTAATTCTGCCTAAGAACTAAGTCACATGTAAAGCAACATCTGCAAGTGACATTTAAAGTTATGACAACAGTTCAAATAAGTAATTTATTTGCCTGACTTTACAGGCAAATAAACTGACTTGAAATATTTATTTCAGAGAGAACTGCCCAGGTCAATGTGTAATAATGACAGTTCTGTGGGTAAGCAAGATAAGGCTAAGCTGGATAAGGCTTTGAGCAACCTGGTCCAGTGGAAGAAGGTGTCCCTGACAGTAGAAGAGGGGTTGGAACTGGATGATCTTCAAGGTGCCTTCCACCCCAAACCATTCTACGATTCTACAGTAAAAGAGCAATCTAAAAATAATGCTACAGATATGAAGCAATAGGTCAGAAAGTCACCTTCCCAGTCTTAAGCTGAAATACTTGGGGAGCAGGGGGAAATAACTTTTTATTTTTCTGTATTTTCATTTCAGCTACAAACTAGTTAAACCGCGATGCTACCATTATCATATTTTAACTCAGTGAGTGTCATTTGTTCTCCACAGGTCTGCATTTCCAGCACTGGCTGATCACTTAGGGCCTTCCCAGCCTGCCCTGACTATACACACAGGAGCAACTGCTCACCCTAGGCAAGGTCCACGCTTGAAGATGTAACAGCTTTCCATGGGAGAAACTCAGATTGGCATTTGCTCTACACTATCCCATCTACATGCAAAATCTTTACAGATACTTTCTGTGACACTCAAAAAACTCATGTTAAAAGGTGTCCCTGGGAATATGCTCTGGAGTCAGGATGGCATTTTATTTGCATTGGTGTAACAGGATGACTGAGCAGCAAGAGCAAAGCTACACCATCAGAGTTCATTTTGCCCCCCTCTATTCCTAGAGTAAAGCAATTTTAAATATCCTTCATTTGTGTGTGGTTTGCCTAGGCACACATTCAATGCCCTGACCATCAGTGGGTGGAAGGGAAAGTTGGGATACGTACCCTTACCAGAAGAGCACAGATCAGACCAGCCCACTAAATCTGTGGCATGTGGGATTCAGCATTCCTACTGTACATATACCATAGAATGGTTTGGGTTGGAAGGGACCTTAAAGCTCATTCTAGTTCCAACTCCCCTGCCATGGGCAGGGACACCTTCCACTAGACCAGGTTGCTCAAAGCCCCATCCAACGTGGCCTTGAACACTGCCAGGGATGGGGCAGCCACAGCTTCTCTGGGCAACCTGTGCCAGAGCCTTAACACCCTCACAGGGAAGAATTTCTTCCTAATATCTCATCTAAATCTATCCCCTTTCAGTTGAAAGCCATGCATATATGTGTGGTTATTTGTTCACAAGAATCAACAAAATTTTAGAAAGGCCTTGTTCCGGGAGAGACCTATGTAATCGCAAAGTATCTTCTGCGTGCATAAATTTCCTCACGCCCCTATACTGGAAGGGGTAATCCATAGCTTCCCTTGTAAGAAACAGCTTTTTTCAGAGTTTAGGTAATCCAGAAGTTTTAGGCCTCCCAAAAACCCAAGAAAGAGCAAATGATAAGATATATTAGGATCTGTTACTGGCAGTTGTGGTATCTGTTCCTGTTATTAAAGTGCTTTTCTCAGTTTATTCCACCGATGACCTCATGAACAGTAAGCTGAAGAAAAGATTTAGGTGCTACTTTAAGGCAGCAGCACTGTTTTACGTAGAATATCACGGAGACTCAATTCAGTGCTTTTATCAGGTAATCAAAACTAGTTAATTAATGGGTATAATCCAAAGCAACTGTTGACAGTTGATAGAAAAGTGTGCACGCTTTATAAGGAAGCATAACTAGAATGAGTGCCTATTCAGCTGAGATCATCTATTTTAGTTAAAGCATGTCAGATCTTAATAGATAGACTAATTTTCCCCTGGACAGCTTTTGAGCCAATATTGTTTGGCCTTTCATTCTTTCAATAAATGCTGTGCATATTTTCAGGGTGGCTGTTCCTTCAGAAGCAGCACTGGAGCACGTTACCCCGAGAGGCAGTGGAAACCGAATCCACGAAGATGCAGCTGGTGAAACCAAGGGCTGACCTCATCAAGTGCTGCGCGTGCTCCATGTCAAGCAGGACGTTAGATTATTTGACTTCCATCCTTTCCAGCTAACATATCCTACCGTGTGACTTCCACCAAACAAGAATGTAAGAGTTGTGGACCATGCTAAGCAACTTTTCTTAATCAGAAGGGCTTACAGAAGGCAACCAGGAAATTAACCATTGGATTCATGGGCAAAACTAGGGAAGAGGGCAGAAATAATACCAGCTCCCCCAAGCTGAAAAAGGTAACTGGTAAACTCAATTAATAGGCTCAACAAGAATAAAACCAGTGTTTTCTGTAAGATGATTCAGAACAGAAATATTAAGAAAGTCCCCCTGAACAAAGAGAACATATAAAAAAAAAAAAGATACAAAAGCAAGTAACTGTCAGAATTATATTAACATTTACTAATTTATAAAAATGTAAGACACATGCTTGAAGAACCAGCTGTAAGAAGCAGTAGCCTGCTTCTTACAGCTGTAGAAAATGAAGTTCAAAAGCGGGCAGGATCATCGGGTATATAAAAATACCAAAGCATTTTATGTCCCGATGCTTTGCATACTTAGATGGTAGGGAAAAAAAAAAACCCAACCAACCAACAACTTTGTCTTTCTCATTGATTTTTAACTAAGGCAGAGGCCCAGTAAATTATAGCTGTAATGAGAAATACAAGGGGAAGGTGATTCATCGTTGACATGCATATCACTGACATGGATTTTGTTTGATTCTGCTAATTGAGAATATAAACAAGAAACACTGGAATGCATTTGATCTTTTATGGTAGTTTAGTGCAGAATTGGCGTATGCTTTGACTCCTTAAAGAATTTTGTATTGGTAATAAATAAAATGTTGTGAAGAAGTGGTTATTTTAATCACAGACTAGTGGAATAAGATTAAGCAAATAACAGACTGATAATCATTTAGAATTCTGTGATGTAAACCTGATGTACCCACGTTTTGTTAAAGCTTTGATCTTTCTTCCAACAACATTTAATTTATAGTCTCTTTGTCTGAACACATTAATTTAATAGTAATTTCAATGCATTTCTTTGTGACTGTTCCAGGGAGAAGCAAAAAACCCCAAACCAATAAGATAACAAAATAAACAAATAAAATACTTTAAACTTTGCATCTAGGCTTGTGTTCCTGTCTTTTCCACATGAAAAATGTGGGGAATCCATAGAATTAAGTCTTGCTGGAGAACATCAGTGTTAGCGGACAAAGGACCTTCACAGGGCATATAAAAAGCGATGTTTTCTGCAGCTACTAAGGAGTTGCACCACTTTAATTTCCTTTCAAAAGAGAGTAAGTAAAACATAAAAATATAATGGAGACCTGGAAGATAAACCCAGAAAAGACTTATTGAAGAGCTACAGACTGTCAGGATAAAGCTGCATGGCACTGCATAAACTCAGCTGAAGGCTTGCTGCTGACAGAAGACAGTCCCACTCTCACTTATCACTCATGAATTGTTTGCATGTCTGATCATGGTGTTGAATTTGACCAGCAAACGCTCTTATAAAAAGCCCATGCTGGTGCAAGGAAAAGGCAATGCCTGTGCATTTGGGAATCAGCAAAAGACAGCAGAGATTTCTCATTGTCTCAGTTGTGGCATATAACTACAACTCTGGTTAGTTTCACTGCAAAAGGTTTGAATAATGAAGATATTAAGTAAGGTTAAATCTGCTACTGCTTAGCTTTAAAACCCGTATGACAATAATAAGTAATAAAGAACTATTCATGCCTAAAGCAAAATGTGTATTATTATCAAATTTTCAAGAACTAGCAAAATTAGATTTCGGACTACATTAAGGGCATGCAAATGGCACAACTGACATAAGTGGACTCCGCTAATATCAGCAGAAAAAATGATCACGTACTTCAAAAAGAACAAGCCCTGAAGTTTCTGAGTACAAAAGATGAGCTGACTAATTTACCACATGTTCTGGCAAAACTACAATGAAAACAAAACCAGTAACCACCTCAGAAAACCTTACCTGATATAGAGCACTCCACTTTGGTCCACCCGTCGCTGCCAACCAACGGGAACTTGCACTGCTGGTGGCCCTCCATCCGTGTCCCCTCCGTCACACTCCTTTCCACCATTCATTTTTCTGTTTCTGTTTATGAGTCTTCAAAGATATCAACAGTAAGATGATATCCTTTTACTACATATCATCATGGCCTCCCAAAGAAGGCCATTCAGTACACCTTTCCCCAAACTGTACAAAGTGCATTGGGAGGCTCCAGCTCAGTTTGAAACCAAGTCCTTAAAAGTGGCCATTTTTGTTAATGAGTCACTTTCCCATTATAATCCACATTAAATATGCAATGTTTAACTCCTTATATATTCATAAGGATGAACTATATAGATAAAAATTAGTGCTTCCAACTTGGGAAAATCATAATTCACCAATCCTTTGTTACCTGTCAGAAAGGAGAATGGGGAAAAGGAGAATTTCTAGTTCAACAGCATGGCTCCAAGCTTGATGACTGTCTAAGATAACTCGTTTTTTGTGAAAGCTTGTCTCATTTTTATAAATATGAGTCAGATCTAATACCTCCAGGTATTATACCCTTTATATGCCACATTCTTTTTGTTTTCTTTTTATCTTCCGTTCATTATCCAAGTTGTCTTCTGGAGTTTCTTTCATGACTCCCTGGCTCCAATAAAACAGCCTGAAAAATACAGATATAGAAAACACATGAGCCATATTCTGAAGTCTTTCAGCCCAGTTCAGTAACTTGGGAGGATGTATACAGCTGCATCCATTTAAAGAGCTTAGAATCAAAATTTTAGATGTCAATGGAACTATCAAAACAAGGTTTAGGGTGAATAAAATCCTGCTAGCATATTCTATTTATATGTGGATGCAACAGAGCTACATCTTAAAAGCTATGAGAGTGCAACTGTTACTAAATAGTTAATGTACAGTTTGGGTGAATTAAGAGATGTATCTTTTAACTGAATAATTTCACATATGCTTCTGTTCAGAATTATCAACAGATGACTAGCTCAATTAATGCCCTTTAAAATTTGTTTATAAAGCTGAATGAATCTAATGTGAAGGGAGATGGTTCTAGGATTCGTAATATCTATAAAAATGGAACCCCCCTGCATTTCGACTAAATTAATCATCTTACAAAAAATTGTATAATAAGGGAAAAGCCAGCATCAATGCACACTCTCAGAATACCTGTGAAGCAATCTTAATATCATAAGTAATAATTCCCTCCATATGACTATACTGTACAAGCAAATCTTCATGAAAGAAGTTCAGAATGATGTAAAACCTGGTGTTCCCCAAAACAGTTTTTCAAGTTGAGTTAAGGTGAGACTTAACTCTTGAGGTGGGATGTTTTATTAAGGCAAGACAAACATGGAATATGAAATTCAAATAGTAAATACTTAAAAAAAAAAATTTCCTAAAACTCAAATGTAAGATGGCACTGATGACTACTGTAATAACAACATTAACAGGCTTTATTTGGAATCTCATGTCAATTCTGTCTTATTCCTAATACTAATGTTATGCTAATATTTCAAAACATAGTAAGTGTTACTATAGACCTGACTGATTTTAATAAGGTTTCTCGAGGTAGAGATGGAACATAAATACTTAGGATCCTAAAACATTTCTGCAACAACAGTACCAACAAGACATTACATTTATATTGAAGTTACAACAGCTCCTTCCTTGAAGGCCACTAAAGGAAGAATACAGAGGCATAAATATAGTCCTCAAAAGTATTCCCGTAAGTACACTTATGCAGTACGTTCTTTTTAGACGTGTTACTTAAAAGTGTCAAGTTCAAAATGCTACATAAAGGAAAAAAAAAGGCCATAGTATTTACAAGAAGGGTGTGGACTAGAAAGGAGCTGGCTGGACATACCTCCTTGTCTAAGGCACTGAAATCTGAAGAAGAGTGTGATTTTCAGAATAATGAGTGTGATTTTCTGCAGGACGAAGCCTTCTAGAACAGCCTGGCACTGTTTTGCAAGGATCTGTTTCAACTTTCTTGTACTCCAGAGCACTCCAATAAGATATAACCCTTGGCCAGCCAAAATTGGGGAAGGGATGAGGAAACAATAATGAGATCCTGCTCGCTGACAACGGTGGGGTGACCGAGTACCAGCTGTGAGGTTATGGTGAATGTTCCTTGCTCTCTCTCCTGTGAAAACAATCTACCCTTTAATCTCTAAATCTGGTGCACAGAAATAGGATTTGGAGAGCACTTGGCAACAGTTCAGGACTCTCACAGGTATTCAGTGTGGAAGTTTTGGCATTTGATCGGTTTTATCCTGATTAAGAAGGTAGCAAATGACGCCTCATCAAAAGTAAGGCAGAATTTACCTTCAGGTTTCAGCATTATTGCTGAATGCTGCATCAGCATTTTTACTGTAGGTCTCGTGTAAGGCTGAAATAGGTACATAATTGCCCTAATATTTTTAAAGAGAATTAACCTTTTGTAATACAGTAAAATCAGAAAATACATATCTAAAATACTGGAAGCACATAGTGCAGAAAGCGTTGCTCGTCTCTTAGCCTAGTCTTGCTGTGGCTCATGTTGCTATTTAGAGCACTTGCGCTGGATCCATTACAAGAAAATAACAGCCACCAATTTCTTCTTTTGCACAAGCAGTGAGAGAGATGCTTTGAAGTAACCTTGTATTTCTACTGGTTCTGCAATGTCTTGCCTCAGCTAACGTCCCATTCCATCACAACCATAATACTTATCATCTAATCAAGATAAACCATTTTTCTGTACTGCATATAGCTTGAAATAGTACTAAAAGAAGCAAAATAATTCACTTTACTTCTTCTTTGGGAAATACTTCAGTATTTTTATTCAGTACAGTGAATTGGAATAAAAATCACAGTATGGTTTGGGTTGGAAGGGACCTTAAAGACAATCTAGTTCTACCCCCCTGCCATAGGCAGGGACACCTTCCACTAGACCAGGCTGCTCAAAGCCCTGTCCAACCTGGCCTTGAACACTGCCAGGGATGGGGCAGCCACAGCTTCTCTGGGCAACTTGTGCCAGCGCCTTACCACCCTCGCAGGGAAGAACTTCCTTCTAATCTAAATCTCCCCTCTGTCAGTTTAAAGCCATTCCTCCTTGTCAAATCTCTACATGTCCTTGTAAAAAGCCCCTCTCTAGCTTTCTGATTGGCCCCTTTAAGCACTGGAAGCTGCTCTAAGTTGTCCCTGGAGCCTTCTCTTCTCCAGGATGAACAAGCCCAGCTCTCTCAGCCTGTCTGAATTGGACAGGTGCTCTAATCCGTGGAGCATCTTCGTGGACTCCTCTGGACTCACTCCAACAGGTCCATGTCCTTATACTGGGGGTCCCAGAGCTGGACACAGTACTTCAGGTGGGGTGTCACCAACATGGAGTAGAGAGGAAGAATCCCCTCCCTTGACCTGCCAGTCTCAAAGCTGGTGATGCAGCCCAGGATTATGGTACGCTTTCTGAGCTGCTTCAATCACATACCTTCTGTCGAAGTTTATTATTTGCATCACTTTTTTCTTGAGGAGTACTAGAGACTAAGGAATTGTAAACTAACACTAGGATTTGAGCAATGTCAAAAATGAGAATGAATCAGAGCACAGGTATGATGATCCATTTTCCATTTTCACCCAGGTACAAAAATACCTCAAGTACCATGCTTACCATAAACAGAAAACAGTGAACTACACTATTCACATCTTCTACATTTGACCATTTATCTTGTAATTTACTGTGCTCCTATGCAAGCTGTGGTCTCTGAGGACACACCAATGTGCCTGTGTGCAATGAATCACATAAAAGGGGGCTAAGCCTTCCTGGAAGCCTCTTAGTACATGGCTAATCAGTGTGTAACTCGCCATGTAGAAATACATAGGTAACTGGCGTGTAACTAGTCATGTTGTATAGGAACACACTCATAGAAGTGAGATTTTTTGACTAAATCCCAGCAGGATTCTGTGCAGATTTCCAGATTTCCACAAACTGCAGGCAATAAAATACCCAGTACATCTGCTAACCATTGCACTTTTCTATCTGGCATTAACGGCAAAAGAAAGAGGTTGCCATTGATGGTTTGGTACTGAAATTCTTCACTAAACCACATGTACAGAGCTGCTATTTTATTTGCATAACACCATAGAAAAATTAAACATAGTACAAGTCTCTCCAAGAAGAGTTAAATCCTCTCAAATCCAATCCATCAAAGGACACCCTCTGCATTTCCCAACAACTGGTTTATCAACCAAGCAATAAAAAGGAGCTAAAGAAGACAGCAGTGAAAAAGAGGATGACAGTTAGGCTGGGTCTGGCTCTTTCTCACCTTAGTGCTGGCATAGGCTCCTTTTACAATATGTTTCATATGATAAGGCAGCCTAGATCCGAAGCTGTAAGTTTAAAGGGACAACTGGAGGGGACAGTGGCACTGCTCTATTAGATTTGGCAAAGTGTTCTGTGATTGAAAAAACATTTAAATCCCAGTAGGGATCAGCCTGACCGTGAATACTCTGACATTCAGAGCATCCATTTGACTATGATTCTATGCTTCTTATCAGTCCAGAACCTTCCAACTCGACTGCAGAATAATCTCATCTCTTGATGTACCACTTTACCCTTCTCCATCAATGTATTCTATCTGAAGTACTTCGGATTGGGATAGAATGTGTTTGGATTTTGGATCAAATCCAAAGTATTCTGGACATTGGACTCTGTCCAAATGCCTGATTTTCATCAACCCATGTAATAAATACCTCTTGTCTGTAATCTCATAACAACTCCAGACAACTCATGTTATCTCACCACAAGTAACACAACTTTCCACATCTAAATCAATTACTTCTTTTTCTGTGCGCCAAGACATGCCGTTTAGATTTGTTTTGCAGTCCAGTTTCATTACAATATGCTTAAAAATATTTCATTGGAGAACTATGCAAAACTATACTGAATTGTTTCCCCCCTTTAGATCCCTCAAGCCCTCCCTCCATGTCTCCTTAATTTTCATATGCTGAAAGCATGTTTTCAATTCTTAATGCAACTGTCTCAATTTTTGAAATGTTGCATTTTAGGAAGCTTCTTTGCACACTCAGCTCTTAATGTTTAACAATTTTTTAGTTAAGTGGTGAAATAGAAAACTTGGTGCAAAGTCAAAAGAAACTTAAATTAGATACTAATAGCATGGATTCAGTTCTGTCATGCGATATGAATACCGATACAACGTTTTTTATTAATAAGGGAATGTAAAGCCAGCTAAGGCAAATTTTGACAGTCTAATATTGCAAAGATGCTCCATTACCTTTTCCTTACATGAACTTCGAAGTATGCCTAACAATCCTATGTTCTGCAAAGGCTACTTAGAAGTCTACAATTAACGACTGCCTCTCTGATGTACAAACTCAGTGCTTACTTAAGGAATGACTAGATTTTAGGTATAAAGTAAAACATACACAAAACACTGCTTATAGATTCTAACGGAAATCTTATTTTCCAGTCTTTCCTTTCTATCACAGAAAATCCTACAAAATACATTCAAAAATAGAAACGCCTTCATGGTCTTGGGGTTTTAGAAATAAGAGGAAGCCTTAGCTTCTTAAACAGCATTATTTTTAAACCATGCAGAGTTACAATGAGTTTTCATTTAGTTATTGCTTGCACATTATTAATCTGCTTAAGTCTATCAAAGCCATTAGTTAGGATTCTCCTGTATCACCTATTGAGATACAAATGTTGCATCACTTTTTGGGAATGCTCTTCCATTTCGAAAAGAAGCATTCTCTTGACTAATTAAATTGGTATTGAACACTTTATAAAGCCCTATTTCTAGGCAAGTGATTCAACAAACGAATGTGCCTGAAGTATAAAGGAAACTTTTCTTCTTTCAACTGTATTTCATTGTATTGGGATCCAAGACACTAATACAGCTATATACATGATATATTCTGGCCTTTGGTTTGAGAAAGACACCTTCATATTATTCGTAAATACAGAGTATTAAGAATACATTGCAACAACCAGAAAGTTGATCTTCACCGAATGACTGAATTAAAACAATACATTTTATATTGCCCTAGTGCCAAATAAGTTTATACCAGTCCAGCTACCTTTGGTACTGAACTATTTTGAACTTTACAAAGGACAGTTTTATAATGTACTATAGCAAGGCTTATGTATTCCTAATATATACTACTTTTGATACTATAGAACTTTTTAGGATCAGAAGGCACGCAGTTTAACCACTCTATAAAATGATAGCTATTTGGATGAATTCACTCATAAATAGCAAAAAAACCTTCAAGAGTCCAGGCCTCTGTGTCTATATCCGCAGCCAATGACCATCACCAGTAGTCCACTGGAGCCTTGCTCACCTGCCTGTGGGTGGACAGAACCCTCTAGCATTTGGTTTCCTATGCTGCCAGACTAGACGACCAAAGCAGTCAGTCTATAGACTATTTAGGAATCTACACTAATAAAACTACAAAGACAAGATTCTCATGGAGAAGGACCTGATTATGTTCACAGATTTTACAAGATCATTAGAAGCACAAAATAGGAATCTCTTCCATTAGATCGTTTTGGAGTAGCGTGCTGTTAAACAACCAGACGTGGTAACTTTACATCCAATATCCTTCCAACCAGTGTTAATAGTGCAAGTAAAAATTAGAGTTCATTGAGGTGCAATGTATCCTCAAAACCCAGAAACCTTCTCAAGGTATGACTGCCTAACAATACATCTATTTGTGTAACTCCCAGAGTTGGGAGCAATTGAGGTTTTCCTTTTCCAATGAAAGAATGGAGAAAGCACACCCTTTCAAGAACTCCCTTTGTGTACACATGTGCATGTATCCATACACACAGCATCTCTTGAAAGGGTTTTGACAAAAAGCAAAAGTGAGCTACATGACAGTCAAAAAAGATGGCAAGAAACAAAAGGATTTTCTTTTTAAAACCTCAGTTCTGTCTACTCAGTAAGAATTAAATAAATACAACAGTCACCCGACAGAGTCCACTGAAGAATACAGAAGAGTCATAATGCTCTTTCGGGCCTTCCACCACATTAATTTTTTTCTTTACAAGAGAAATAGGTCAAAACTGTGTGCATGTGAGTAAGGCCTACTTTTCTTCCAAAATAATGTAAGTACTCAGATTTTTATTTATTTATTTTTTTTTTACATCAGGATTAACATTTGGCGTGCAATTTAAATCAACCAAGTTATTCTGTAGGTAAGAATCATGTCACCATTATCAAACCTTTATTAGGGAATACTATGAAATAAAATATTACCAACCTATATGTTAATAAGAACTGAGGAAATAGTATTACATCCACTTTGTCACTTTATGTAACCTTGTATAACAAAATAAGGAATTTATTTTCATCTTCAGCTACCTACAAATCTAGGAAAAGCAATCCTGGACTCGGATGTTTTTGTTTTCTCTCTCTGTTTAGTGTGTTTGGTTTTTTTTAATGGCCAAAAGCCATTTTCAATGGTCTTGTTTCAATATGCTGGCAAAAAGCTTTAACAGTCTTACAGAAACTGGTTATTTTTCTATTCTTTGAAACAAGACAAAGTATTCCACAGCACAGAACAGCTGCAAAGCAAGGTTCCTTGCTGAAGATTTTGAAGGACTAGTTTTCCCACAATATGAAGAGACATTACACTTGAACTCCTTTTCTGAATGGCTTTTCTTCAGTTATTTTACTGCTTTCTCCATCACACAGTGATGATGTACCATTAGCACGTATCAGTTCTGCAACTGAGAAGACCACTTTTTCTGAGTCCCCTTTAGGTTTTGTCCAAATAGGAATTTCTGTCTCCTCCAAAATCCATCTTGCCATAAGAAAGCCACAATTCTTAAAGTGTTTTGATTTTGTTGATGTGATGTGTTTCCAAAATTTAGCATTTGGGAACAAGTATGTGTAAATCTTAATTCTCTGTGGCTTCACATGTCTTTCATGGTTATAACACTGGAACTTTTCTATACCAACTGTCATTCTGTTTGAACTATCAAGCTCTAGAAGAGGGAAAGTCACCATGACTCCAAGACAAGAAAAAGAGATGTCTGCTAAATGTGGAAGGAAAAAAAAAGACAATCTTTGCCTACAAGAGAGATAATTCAGACCTTTTAAGCCAAACTGCCACAACAGATGAGGATATTAACAGACAAAAATCTGCTTTGTTACAGTGGGATCACTCTTGCTAACATATCACACTGATTCATTAGAAAACAACCACTGAAGATATGCAATTTGTCAAAAAAAGTGATAAAGTTAAAATTAATGTAGAATTGAAATGATTTGGCTATAAATACTCTAAAGTTTCAGAACAAAGTTAAAATTATTTCAAAAGATCCAAGCACATGAATAAACAAATAAAACACTTCTTTCGAGTCTCATGATTCAGGCTTCCAAAAATCTGGAATTATCAAATTCAGTTTTATAATGGTTTTATAATGAAGATAATATAAACTTCAGGAACATCTGATATAAAATATTTTTAAGGTATCTAATAAATAAGTGTAGAAAATATATAGGTAATAACTATCTGTAAGCATTCAGTTCTACTTGCAGATGTCTACATTATTGACTTGCCCATTACTAGGGAAATAAAACAAAAAAGTTGATTTCAAAAGAAAAGAATATTTAAATGTAACTATTTCAAAACCTGAATATGAAAACTCAATTAGATTTTATATAAGCAGTTAAAAAAAGGAAAAAAATCAGATTGCTGGAAATACGGTGAAAGGCTCCAAGATGCTGGCATAACAATTACTGGATTAGCCCCTGATCTCCATTACCTGTGCACAGTAATATCAAAAACTAAGAAATAAATGGTAAAAATGAAAATCATACTCCCATATCTTAAATGCAGAGTCTCAATAAATTATATAAACCTTCTTTGTATTAGACTCCTTAAGTTCAGGACACAGCAATATTTAAATAATCTGAATAATTCAAACTGAATTTCTGTGCAAGAGAATGTCAGACACAGAGTAGGATTGCAAATTAAACCTGTAAATTATGCTTTTGTGCCAAAGTAATAAGTCACATGACCATACTATTTTTAGACACATGGAATTTTTTCTCCAAGCGCTATTTTTTAAATTGTTTACTGAATTATGTAGCTCTACTCAGCAATTTCCCTAATGAAAATACTCTTAAGATATTAAAAAAAATATGATAGCATAAAAACCAGCTATTCAGACACCTTAATGCAAACTCTACAGCCTTATCTGGCATAAGCATAATAGTGTTTGAGAGCTTGGGCTGCCTCTCTGAAATCTGGTATGCTACAAACCTGTACAGCATGATAGATGAATCGCTGGCAGTAGCAGGTTATTACATACTGTCTTTGTGTGATACACTAATTGAATGTGTAAGTACTTGGGGAATTTGGCCTCACTGTTTTATTTAAGAGATAGAGAGTTCCCTCTGTTTTCTAAAAGAGGACTCAGAAGTTCAAGGACATTTATAAAACAAAAAAGTGAGTGATTTTGATCCTTTTAAATGCTTTCGGTCCATGAAAATTATGGCAAACATTCTTTCTTGATATATATAAGAGGTCCATTAATTGTAATTAATCATTTTTAAATGAATCTCTATGAAGGTTTGTATACATGACTTTCTATAGTTTCTTTTTCTACTTACACTGGTCTGAGTCAGCTGTTTTATGAATATACTGTTTGATTTAAAAATACTCTTTCTCATTCTTATATTAAAACATCACATTTGGTTTGTTATTTAACATCTATGAAGTAATGCACATACAAAATACTACAAAGTACTTCTTAATATACTAATTAACAGCAGGGCACAGGATTAAAAAACCCCAAAACAATCAACCAACCAAACAACAGAAAACCTGACCTTTTTCCTCATTAAGCGTTAGATTGAAGGTGGGTATCTTCATCTTGTTCATTCCAAGCTGAAAAACAAAGAATCAACTGAAACAGTAGGCAGTACAGTCCACTTATGATGTTAAGATTTCAATATTAAATCATAGAATGATAGAATAGTTTGTGTTGGAAGGGACCTTCAAAGGTCACCTAGTCCAATCCCCCTGCAAGAAGCAGCGATATCTGCAACTAAATCAGGTTGCCCAGAACCACATCCAGCCTGGCCTTGAATGTCTCCAGGGATGGTGCATCTACCAACTCTCTGGGCAACTTGTGACAGTATTTTACCACCCTCACTGTAAAGAATTTTTTCTTAAATCCAGCCTCAATCTATACTCTCTTAGTTTAAAAACATTTTACCCCCCTTCCTATCACAAAAGGCCCTGCTAAAAAGTCTTTCCACATCTTCCGTATAGGCCCCTTTTAAGAACTCAAAGGCCGCGTAAGGTCTCCCTGGAGTCTTTTTAATTATTTCTTCAATTTATAAACACTTAATCAAAGAGGTTTCTTAGAATATTTTTCCTCCTTTGAAACTCTGAAATAACTGTTTCCACTTTGTATTTTGTACACACTTCGTTTCTATAAAACATCAGAAGCACAGTTCTAATCTTAAAAAATGCTAATGTACAACTTCTTTAAAAAAAAAAAAAAAAATCTCCTGAAGTTTAACATGTATTTCAGGAACAAAGTTCTCAACTGTACACATACCACTAATTTCAAAGAAGATTTTGTGCTTCTTGAGTGAAAAAACTTCTGTGTGGCTGCCCCATGCCCTTCACTCAGGGATTTACTTTTAAGAAAACCAAGGTATTTTTCACCTACCAAAATGAGCAAAAGCACCTAAATGTCCATGTCTCTGTATTCTCGGGTTGAATTCTTACATAATAATTACCAGATGTATTCACACTGACACCTTAATAAGGATAAATCTCACTGACCAATAAACTGTGAAGACTGCAGTCTGCCACCTGGAAAGGGAAACCTTTGTTTTTATGATAATAAAAAGCATTCTAATCTCAACTTCAGTACAGGGGTTGTGAAAGTCTCCTTGGAGATGTTTTACCATCCAAATCCTTTGGTTTAATGTAGAGCAAGATGATGCCTGGTAACGATGCTCAACTCTGTCCTGCTAGGTATCCATGGCTTTGCTCACCTAATGCGCTATAAAACCTGATTTTACTGCACGTGTAAAAGACAGTACACATGCTAAACTAGATAAAAACAGTTTGGTTCTCTTCAGATGGAACTAAACAAAAGGGTGAATCACATTCAAGCTTGACAAGTACACAGAATTCCACTAGCTCACCAAAGCAGAGAAAAAGAAAAATAAGAGCAAGGACCACAGGCACCCAGAAATTAAAACCATGTGTCCCTTTAAGGACGCAGTACATCCAAAAGTTTAAGAACAAAGCTCCAAAAAAGATAAGAACCTAGAAAATGCACTACTTCATCCTAATCAAAGGACAATGTCATGCCAGATACTAACTTAAAACTCAAACAGTTCTTTTTTCTCTGAATAGGCTTGAAAAACCCTCTCTGGAAATGCAGACAGTAGGAACGTAACACATAGTTAGCATGTTCTGGCACCATGCTCCAAAAAATGAGCTATTGGAAAAAATGTAGGCAAAGAACCATTTAGTCAGCTCTTCATCACAATGTATTTAAAGCGAGATCAAAAGAATTCATTTAGTAACATAAACATATTCCGTCACAAAAAACCCGCCATAACCAAAGCCATTAGTGTCATGAAAAAATGCCATAAAGTCTTGGCAGAAAAATCTAAGAAATACAAATTCAAGCTATAGACAGGTATGATAGGTTCCCACATTTGTTTTGCATGTATTTACTTTTTATGTTACACTTCAGCCTCCCATCTCAATGGAAACATGAATTCAAGAAAATCACTGGCAAACCTCCAAAGGTTCCTGAACCTGAATTTCACTCCATTTGCAGTAACAGCATTTCAAAGCATTTTACTGAATTTAAAAAGGTCATGTGTTTAATTTTTTTTTGTTATGAAAACTCTCACCTGTAAAGACCTTAAATACCACATACCTTAAGCTGAAGTATATTATCAGTAATAGGAAAAAGTTTGCAAGGAAACGAAACAAACCTAATCCTACAATTAAGTTGTCAGAATTACAGACACTGAGGATCTGAAGAGGGATCTCAGGAACAATCTGCTCAGCCCACTGCATGTGGCGGAAGCTCAAAATTACCAAGATCATCTCTGAAAGCTGCTTCTTTATGCAGTTTTAAAAATTCCTATCATAGATTTCATGACAGAGGTAAAAGATGAGTTTTTCATCCATATTTGCAGTCAGATACGAGGTAAAACAAAAAACCTTGGACTGTTTTGTCTTCACATCTATCCTAAATAATCCTTTGTACAAACTGAACTTGCCTTTTTTTAAAAAATAAATAAATAAAAGAAATAAACAGAGCAACTGCCACCATTGCTTTTATAAAAACCTCTTATCTTTTTAAAGCCTTATGCCCATCGTACAATGTTCTCTTTTTTCCTAGAATAAACAAACCCAATCCTTTCAGCTGTTCTTTAACAGTCCTGCTTTCTAAATCTGTCACTAGCTTGTTGCTCTGCTTTGCTTTCTTCTGGCTGATAAAGATCTTCTTTAAAGGGCAGTATCCAGCACTGCAAAATATGTTCTACGTAAAGTCTCACTGACAGTGAACACATACCAAATCTTGTGTCAGACAATAAAAATTTCCAGTGCTCTAGGAATGAAGATTGGGATTCCCACCCCTACCCAGCTCTCCAACTGTCTTCCTCTTACAGAGGGAACATGCATTGGAAACGCCTAAGTTTCTGAAAAAGGTATTATTTTTAATGCATTTCCTGAAGAAAAACGTAAGTGCACAGAAGAGGCATTTGGAAGGAAAATCATAGAATTATAGAGTGGTTTGGGCTGGAAAGGACCTTAAAGACCATCCAGTTCCAAACCCCTGAAATGGGCAGAGACACTTTCCACCAGGTTGGCCAAAAGGTTTGGACCAGGTTGCTCAAAGCCTCATCTAACCTGGCCTTGAACACTTCCAGGGATGGGGCAGCCACAAATTCTCAGGGCTAGTGCCTCACCACCCTCACAGGAAATAATTTCTTCCGAATATCTAATCCAAAGCTCAGGAAGAGAATGTCTGGGGAGATCTTACCGCTGTCTTCACCTAGCTATCATATGGTTAAGGAGAAGATGGAGACAGAATCTCCTCTGACATCCACAGTCAATGGATGAGTAGCAGCCACATATGCAACATGGAAAGTTTTAGGAAATATCAGGAAAATTATGGATCTGGCAGGATCTTTTCAATGCATAAGAATACCTGAAAGAAGGGTGCAAAGAAGAGAGGGCCAGGCTCTTTTCAGTGGTGTCCAGTAACAGGACAAGAGGTAATGGGCACAGATGGAAACACAGAAGTTCTGTCTGAACATCAGGAAACACTTTTTTTACTGTGACCATGAGAGAGCACTGGCACAGGCTGCCTGCAGACGTGGCCGAGTATCCATCTGCAGACATATTAAAAAGCTGTCTGGACATGATCTTGGGCAACCTGCTCTACGTAACCCTGCTTCACCAGGGGGGTTGGACAAGATGACTTCCAGAGGTCTGTTTCAACCTCAGCCATCCCGTGTTACTTCCAGATATCTCTTCCAACCAATATCACTCCATGGCTACTGTCTCATGAAAGCACCAGCTACCGGGTTTGCTGAGTTGAAGATGAAACATTACAGAGTTCTCAGGTAATACAAGTGTATAGATCTTTTTATCCAACATTATGGAGAAAAGAATCCTGTCTCTTACACACTCAGCAATTCAATTATCTCACAAGCCAGGTTTTCTTATAGACACTTGTCTTGGAACCTGTTCACATTGCAGATTCCCTAAATTCAATTACAACAGAATAACATCTTTGTTGGAATGCCATGAAACCTGAAAGCCTGCTCTCAGGAATTCAGAATGGACGCCAGAAAAAACACGTATTTCTAAATATAGCCACAACATTAGGTTGCATAGGTACGATTTACAAATGCAAAGGAAAAAACAATACCAAAAGATCTTCCAAATTTTCATAAAATCCTACCAAAGAAGATGGCTCTCCTGTTAGCTCTCTCTACTCAAAGAGGTAGCTCTCTAAAAAATACAGATTCAACATGAGTTGTGTACATCAAGTATTCTATGGGAATACTATACATTTCAGTTGAGAGGTGATCAGACTGAATTCTTTATTTTCTCTGAAGAAGAAAGTACTGATAAGAATGAGAATGAACCGATGTGTTTAAAAATCTTATTTTGATGCAACAAATATTGTACACACGCTACACTGACTCACCAAGATGTCCAAATAATCTATCGTAGATTAATATAACTTTATTTAAAAATAGAAAGGTACACATTTCTTGAACTGGAGCACTTCAGATTAGAGATCTCTTCAGTCTTTTCTGGAGGGATTTGAAAAAGCTTTGGAGAAATCTTAAAGCTATGGAATTAGCTTGGTATTTATAGCTGAGTTTCTTAGCATGTTCTTTGAGCTTCCTAGGACGTTCTTTTTCTCCATCTGCTGGTTGTTGACATGGTATAACCTTATATTTTCATTACGAAAATGCAAAAGAATAAGAGCATTTCATTTTATATTTTACTGTAAAGTTCTGGCTTCATCTCTGGGCAAGGCAGCTCCACTTTGCTACTGCAATATAATCTAGGTCAAGAATGGTGCTGCATATTTTCCGATACAGATAACTGGAATTCTGTTGTTTAATTATGTCAAAATATATTACTACCAATTATGACTAATACTCCATATGAATCACACTGTCACAAAACAGTAATTTTCTAACCATTAAAATCCTGTGCTTCATATGCTGTTTCAATACAATCTGTTAAATCTAGGTCAAGAATGCTTTTTTCTTTGTTCTCTTATCAGAAAGGTCCACGTATGGGTGCGCTATCTTGTACAAAGATATGAATTGCTAAATTGTTTACTTTTCTACTTCAGCACCATTAGATGTAGAAGATGTCTGCTGTTCTTCTGTTTAATTTTTCTTTTAACATTGGGTTAAATCTTTTGTATTATACTTGAAGTGCATTTTGTTACAAACTTTACCACCACAGCATAAAACTATCAAAATAAAATTAAAAGATGCCCATCTTAATAAATGCTTTGATTTACTTTTGAATACTTACCTACATTACTCCTCATAGTCTTGCTTCTAGTTATCCTGGGATCTTTTGGCTTCTTAAATTTCTTGATGCACTTTCAGCTTTGCTTTAGACAGTCTCCTGGTTAGATCTCGATAATGGGCTATTTCCATTGAGGCTGGCTCCTTGTCTTACTACAGCCCTCATCTGAGGAACTCTTGCACCCCACGTTACATCTGTTGAGACAGTTGCATTATTTAAATTAAAAAATGAGCCAAATGTTTTTATTTCACTTTTCTTGACTGCTTTGTAAACCCTAATCCAATTACTCTGTAGTATAAACTGTCATAATGTTTGCTTTTAAAGAAAAGTAGGATGGCTCTGAGTAGAACTGATTGAAAAAGAAGATACCTTTTACTACATTATGGTGATTCATTGTTCAGAAGAAAAGTAGACTTCTGTAAGTATGAGTATATGGATTCTTATGATGGAACTTTAATGCCTTTAAATTAGAAGAGGGCAGATTTAGATTAGGTATTAGCAAGTGCTTCCCTGTAGGGCAGTGAGGCACTCGCACAGTTTACCCAAGAAGCTGTGGCTGCCTCATCCCTGTTCAAGGCCAGGCTGGATGGTGCCTAGAGCAACCTGGCCTAGTGAAGGTGTCCCTGTCTAGTCCTATGAACTACTATGCATATGAAAAAGGTTGTATCTTTAGACAACTTGAGTTGTACTGATTCATGGTAAAAACATTCAACTAAAAAGCAAAAAGTCTAGGGTCTGAAGAGCTATAATACTTGTAAAAGGTTCCACCAGTACCGCCAATGAGCTATTAAATTAGTCTGCACAGGTAGACAGAACCCCCAGCTGAACCAGAATTTGGGTTATTCCATAACATCTGCCTGTATTGAGCCACTTCCTTCAGAATCACCACCAAAATGGCCCTGCAGTCCTCCGATGACTTGAGAGTTAGTTAGGCTTTGATTGTGCCCGTTTCAATTTCCCTGACACTCAAAGGAGTGAACAGTGTTTGCAGGACTTTAAGTCAATTAATTAGTTCTTTCAGAGGTAAAATGGATTGGAGCTCATTAGGTTAAAGGCATATTCAAAAGAGTTAATGTAAGGCATTAAAACATTATACCTGAAAGCCTGAGGGATTAGAAATACACATTTTAACAAATTCAGAATTATTGTGGATTTTTTTTTTAAGAATAAATATTTTACTAAAATAGATGCCACAGAGCCAGACAATGCTTTCTGAATCCTACAGAAAGTCTAATTAATTTGTTCTGATTTCCAGATCATGGATTTGGAATCTCTTCTAAACCCATTTGTCATCATAGTAAAGGTCTTGGTTGTTGTTAAAACCTTCTCCCCTAACAGAAAACCTATTGATACAAAATGCGAATGAAAAATTTCAGATAAGCCAGACAAAAAGGGTATAAGCACACAAGTCACATAAAGTGCACCGACTGCAAATAACAAATACAGTATTCACTATGATTATTAAAATATCTTCATTAAGTTTATAACCAAAACCTTTTTGCTTTCTTGATGGTCATCTGCTTTTGGCTTTTATTGACTTCATTAGTACCATTAATTTAACTGAGTTATCAGTTGACCAGCATACTCCCAATTTAAGGGCAAAATTGGGGCACAGCGTTTTGTAAAGATGGGTACAAAAGAGTCTTGGTTGTTTCAGTGGGTAGAGCTGCAGTAAAGGCTACTCGTGATGAAGTCAGACACATTGTGAAAGAAAAATGATACAAATCTTATGGAGTATGAGACACACCAGACTTTATCCTGTGAAGCCTTCACAGGGCTCACAAGGTTGGGCTCTTCCCTTAGCTACTAGCTTCAGCTTATCAAGAAACTGAATGCCAATGTTTGCTAAATTACTCCAAAAATTCTAGATCTTAAAATCTAACATCTAAACTTAAAACATGAGAACTTCTTAATTTGTAGAAGTGACAGAAAATTTAAACTTGTTTCTGCTGTATATAAGCTGCATGAAATATTGCAAAAAATATTTTTTTATGCAGGTTATTCATAAAATTATAGATAAATAAGAATTCATGGCTTCACAACATAGTTTATCTTTACAGTAAAAGACCTCAGATAGACGTCATAACCTACCATTAAAGAATTTGCACACAAATATATTTTAGATTGTAATTTCACTGTGGATATTACATTTTTCATGTAGAATTATTTATTAATGTTTAAACACATTGAAAAGTATTGATAAAAGACATATTTTTATGAAGAACTGCCCTCGAGCATATAATGCTAATCACAGCAAACACTGTAAAATTAATTTACTGGAAACAATTTCAATAGGTGGATGAAATAACCCAAGAAGGAAACCCAAGTCATACTAGGGCTTAAAATAACTAGGTCATAAGGACAGTACTAAGGCTTGAAGTAGCATCAGCAAAAGAAGTTTCAATAAAGGCCTCAAGAAATCTATACAAAAGCATTATTAAAAAGAATTAAAATAAACCCCCCCTTATTTTTAACTTATATCTAAATAAAATAGTAACAATAAATTAATAATAAAAATTGTCCATACTGAGCATATGGAAATGTGTAAGCAAAGATGGAATTAAAGTTTCTGCTGAAAAAACCCAGACATTAACTTAACTATGCAAATGCCATTGACAAACTTACTAGCATCAAAATAAGAGAGACATACAGACGGATGACCAGCTGTATCAACCGTGGCTCGGTTGATACGCTGGAGGGAAG
>NW_009917751.1:41237-47759 GCF_000696875.1 Nestor notabilis | reverse complement strand
ACCACGCAGCCGCTCGCTCACTTCCCCCCCTACCTTCCTTCCTCCCCCCGCACCTGGAGGGATGAGGAGAAGAATCAGAGGAATGTAACTCCCACAGGTTGAGATAACAGCACTCCAGTAACTAAGGCATAATACAAACCACTACTGCTACCAATAAGAATGATAAGAGAAATAAGAAGGGGAGAGGACACAACCGCTCACCACCTGCCGACCGATACCCAGCTCGACCCGAGCAGTGATCTGGGCCTTCCGGGTAACTCTCCCCAGTTTATCTACTGGGCATGACGTGCTGTGGTATGGAATACCCCTTTGGCCAGTTTGGGTCAGGTGTCCTGCCTCTGCTCCCTCCCGGCTTCCCCTCCTCCCTGGCTGAGCATGAGACTGGGAAAGTCCTTGGTCAGAGTAAACATTACTTGGCAACAACTAAAAACATCGGTGTTGTCAGCGTTGTTCCCATGCTGAAAGTCAAAACCACAGCACTGCACCAGCTACTAAGAAGGAGAAAGAAAATGACTGCTGTAGCTGAACCCAGGACAAACAGCATAGTCTCCTAGAGCAGAGACTGTGCATCTCTGTACCCACATTTTGTGGGTGTTTGTAACATCTTGCTATAAACCTGATATACACCACTATAGCACTGTGAATAGGAAGTAATTGAAAAAGATGGATTGAATATACTATTGGAACATTTCAAACTGTTTATAATGCTGCTACAAAGACTGCAAAAATTCTGGAGCAAAGCCCTTGAGAAACTAATGATATAAAGTAGTGCCATTTCCCTACTCCGTGACAATTTATCTTAAAAGATTGGTCAAAGATGATATCCTTCATTTTGACAGGATTATACTCTTTAATAGTATAGGTCGGCTACTCATCTTGTTTTCTCTAAGGATGTGCAACTGCTGCAATACTATTTTGTGTGGAAAATCTCCTGTTACAGATTAAGCAGTTTATATCAGCCACTGTGACTTAGATATTTTGATTACTTTAAATGCATAGCTTCTTGAATTGACAAACTTTGAGGAAGAAAAAAGGCACTGGTCTGCATCAGAAGCTGTCTTGCTTATATATTTTTTAACATTATGAATTGTTTTGTATCAGTGCTTTGTTGCAGAGCTGGTGTATTCCAAACCAAGAGGGATGATATTTTGTCAGGTATTAAAATTGCTTATTTAGAAATCCATATAGTTTGTATACTCAGAATATTTACACATGATGTATATCACACATACAAACACAGGAAAAAAAGAAAGAAGAAAGAAAGGGAAGTAGGAACATTATTAAGGCAGACTGTATTCTTTTTGAAATGAGGCTTGATCTATAAATGCCACATATTATTTTACCCTAGTCAGCAACTCATAATGAAAACACTGGAATATCTTCAGGTAATTATGTTTTAGTCAGCTTTCTAAGCCTAATTTCTATATTTTAAGTGATAAATTGGAAATTGTATTTTAATTCTAATACAACTGTTGGCTGCTGAAGAGGGAATTGATAGAATCAAAAGAATTGCAAGCAGAAAAAAAGGGGGGGAAAGCCAAGAAAACCCTGCAAACTAAATCTCTGTGTAGGACTTGTCATTAGATACTGAACATTTATGTAAGGTGAATGTATAATATAATATGGTTCTAAATTTTCTACCATCCTAACCCCAGGAAATTACATAGGCTCTCAGATAGATTTGTGTGGTCATTAATGATTAATGTTGCCAAATGGTGAGTACAAAACACAAAAAGTATGTGAATAAAAAGCAGTAAATTCAACAGGTTTAAGGTTATTTGTTCTGCCTATAGTGAACCATTCACTGCACAGCATTGTGCTTTTCTGTAAACTAGCATCTGCCTTTTTTTAGAACGGAAGTAGAGGAATAGATTCATTGAGAAGTAATTTTCTTTGGAAAACAGGAAATGATGGAGGTGTTTCAGTTGTTATTGCATGTTGTTTAATTAATTCCCACTGTAATAATAGTCCTCATATTAATTACCTTAATAACCAAGACAGAGGTAATAACTAGTTCTAGTAATGTGGCAGTAGTAACTGTCAGCAGAACCCAATTGTGCTAATAGCTGTGCAAATTAAAAATAAAAATGTGCCTCTTGCCTCAAAGAGATTGCACTGAGCATTTCATAGCTCTTAGCACACTTCTCAGTGATTAGCATGTTGCCATTGCATCAAAGATCATCTTTTATTCCTCTGCACAGCACACATAATGCTTCTTCCCCAAAGGAAAAATACAGCAGTGTGTTTTCTGGTAGTTCTGATGAATATTTGCTCCTATTTTAGAAAGATCATTACAAGGTGGAGAAGTGAAAGATGGAATGAGGATCATGACCTTGCTTCTTACCACTGACTTAAATCACATTTGCTGTTACTCAGCTGCTGGAGTGCCAGCTATATTACAGCATAGTTGTAACATATATACTTGTTTCTTGGCCTGTGGGCACTCTTATAGTGATGGATCAGCAATCTTTTCCCATATATGAACATCTTTGCAAAATAGCGAGTTCTGAATTTAAAAAAGGCATTGTAGTTTTCAGTGGATTTTGTTAGCTGCCAAAGTTTCACAATTTGCTCCAGATTCTATTCAGCTGAAAGGGCTATTGTTGCATCTTCATGTGCACATTAGCATATGCTGGGCTGCAAAATGTTTTCTAGGAATAGAGGAAAAGAAATGGAATCTACTGACTGAAGAATCTCTACAGAAAATTCAGGTGTGGTACTGAGGTGGTTTTGGCTCATTTCTTTTGTAGTGTATTAAAATCACTGAAAATATATTTTAATGAAATTTTAATATGATTGAAAAACCAACTTACTATGATTGTACTTACAGCACTTAAAATATTCGTCAAATATGAAATGCAGACCAGTCCAGCCTTCAGGCTGCACAGCCAGTGAACCTGCAAATACAAGTGAATTGCAGCTGTCCACAGAATTTCATCCACAAATGAACACTGAGTAGATATCACTTGTCCAGCTCAATTTTGCAAGGACTGTTTGCACTTGTATATATTATTATTCAAGTTTACACATGAGAATGCCCCTTTCAGACAATAGTGTGTCCTGTGTTTTTTAAAAAAGTCCTTTTTAAAAATTATATGAAGAAGGTATTGTAGACTAAAATGTGCTATGCAATGATCACTTGTACATAAAGGCAGCAACAGTGATGTCAAAATTTGAGAACAGCAATGACAATGGCAGTGCTCAGTCTTGGGAAATTATACTTCTTTCTTAAATCCCTGGGCACAGCTAAGGACTGATATATATTCCCCTCCATATAGCAACACACATGTGATTAGGAAAGTCAGAAAAAGAGAAGCACAGAGTCAGTGCTCAACAATGGGAGATATCCCATTGTAGGTTGTAGTGGGTTCAGAGTGAGACCCATGGAAAGCCCTGCTGAATTTTGTGAAGTTCTCCAGAAAACTTGATGTAAATAGCCAAAACTTCTTCTGACTTAGACTTGGGTTCCTACAATGTGTACTGTGAAGAAAAAACCCCAACTATATATAGACAGATGTCCTTTGAGCTGTAGAGAAAAATAGTTTATTTTACTCACTGCTACTTAATTACATGCAGCACTGAATTTTTATTGCTTAATTCCTTTTTTTTTTAAAAAAAAAATCCATTTTTGGGTAAATCCATGGTTCAGACAAACACTGAGGTTTTGAGAACTGCACATATCAGTAAGACTGAGGGTTCAAAGGCACAGACATACACCTATTAAGGCATCTAAAATCAGATACTGCCAGTGAAATAAAATGCTCAGTGGTTTATTCAAAGGCTTAGAAATTTTCTATGATAGAACCTAGAACTAAGTTCAGACTTCCAGACTGCTTGTCTCCAGCTGAAGTCCTTTTTCTCCAGGAGAAGACACCTTTCCGTAGGTTGTAAGGTGTAGATAACATCACAGGATGCCCACTGAGTAGCTGCTGGTATCATTGTTCAGGGAAGTGAAACAGGTCATGACCACTCATAAATAAAATCTCAAGGTTCCATCTATAAATTAATGGCATCAGCACCAGCTGCATAGATGCAGGTCCAATCTGAGTGATTACAATCTGTCCCTCTATAGCTTCTCTTCAGTTTAGTGTGAATATGATCTTTTTCTTCAGCTTTGTGTCACACCATTCTATACTGTTGCTGCTCTCCATAAATTCACCACTGCCTTTCTCCCCAGTGAAAGATAACTGTTTCTGCCCTGTATAGATTGCACATAAATCTTGAGTAGAGGTGACTGTCTAAAGAGGCTCCTTGAATCAACAGATAAAAATTGTTACCTAATGTTAGGCTGCTGCACTGCTGATCTTTACTGATCACATACATAGTTTAATTTTTTTTTGCATTAGACCTTAATATGGAGAAGTTTCCCCAAACTTTCTTCTTCCTCTTCACTGCATGACACTGGAGCAGACAAGCAACAGCCTAGCAGGTTGGTTGTATATGTCCTCAATATATAATTTTTGGCAATCCAATAATTATAACATGCTGTATTTTTAAAGTAAAATATCTGTAGGAAGTTTTAAAATTACTTACTAACCTGTGAAGCAAATACAAACATGGTGATGGAAACTATTCATCAGGGAAACCAAAATAAATAGCTTATGTGTCTTTGGAAACATAAATACCTTCTGAAAAGTAAGAAGGAGATATTGGGTGGCTCTGCCATACTGGCTCCTCTGTCCATACCTAGTTCCCTGAGGGCTTTGTCCCCCCACTGATGCATGTCAGGAATTTCGTTTTGTTTTTTACTGAACTGGCCCCATCACTATGATGGTGCCATCTGGCATCCAGATATATTGTTTGCCTTTTCCCCACCTCCTTCTTTTTATGGCTAGCACCAGGGTTATTTATGGCAGCATGTTAAAACCTGGGTATGGTGTTAACATACAAAAGCATTTTTCAAGAGTTAGAGACAGAAATCTTTTAAACAACCCTCTACCACCCATAAACCCAATCTCATTATACATAGAAAAACCCATACTTTTTTAATCATGACTGCTGGTCTTTCTGACTCCGGCTGTCATGCTGTGTTGGTGCAATGAGCTCCAGTCAAAGAGACAGACAAAAAGATACTGCAGCTTCTCTCTCTGTTTTTAGGGCCTGGTGAATGGTCACTTCAGAGATGAACGGCAATAGGAGAGCAATCTGTAGAATAGCACAGGACAGCAAGGACTTCTTACCCTAAACCTTTGTCCTAACAAAGATTACAGTACTTTCTTACCAACCAACTTAGAGTATTTCATAGTAGCTCTGTCAGCAATTAATATTTAACTGACTGCATCTAGGGGTGCAGCAGGTCAGAAAACTCAAACATAACTATTCCTTCTAGCCTTCAAATGGCTGGACTGGTTATAATTAATTCTTCGAGCAGCAGAACTGATGAGACTGATTAAACATGGGTCTGTATTTGAAGGCTAAGTGTCCAAATGGGTTCTCTGGTATCTCTTAAGGACCAAACTCCTTTAGAAACCTTTTCTTTGACTGAGGAATTGTAGGGTGTCAGTTTTCTACCTAGTCATTTAGTTCAGTGAAACATTTGGAAAATACTACCACAGAATTTCCTTGTGAATATCAGTGAAATTTGACAGAGAGGTAAAAATCTCTGGGATAACTTTATACTTCTGTCAAACTCAGTTAATTGGAATAAATTCAGACATAACTAAGAGAAAAGGAAGGAAACTGACAGATAGACATATACAGTCAAAATTGAACTGTAAGACTTGCTTCCTTTAGAAATTCCTGAAGAAATAAATAATGGAAGGCACTACATGCAGATGGAACAAAAATGAGGCATCTGCTGCTGTAGCAGCACGTTAGAAAATTATCATATATTACAGGTAGAAGGACAATAAGTGTAACTTTATAATTCATAGTATGCAATTTCATAACAAAAATTGTATTCAACAGAAACTCATAGAAGTCACAAGACAGCAGTGCAGAGATTCACAAATATGAGGACTCAATGCATAGAAGAAATCTCCTGAAAACTTTCAGCATTAGCTTTTGAACTTCCACTGAAGAATAAACTTAGAGAAAGATGATAGAGTTGCTTACAGATGGGGTTTACTTTCTCTGCCTGAAGAACAGAAAGAAAGAACGGGTGGCAGTGGTGGGTGAAAAATGGTCTTCTGGCTACAAAGAAAGGGCCTATCTTTGGAGGAGATTTGGCACTTGGTGACATAAGAAAGCTCAGGAAGAGCCTCAGATGAAGCAGGAAAAGAATGAGTCCTTCCTGACATCTCACCTAGTCATGAAATTGGTAATTATTGCACCAATACATAGTCAATAGGAAAAACACATAAGCACAGCTTGTCTGAAGAAACTTTCATTACTCCAACTTCAAGCAAACATGCTCATGAACACCTAACACTGCTTTTTCAGCACCTGGCCTACTGGGCCACTGGAGGCCTTCTGCCCTTCCTCCTGCTCTACAGTCTCTCCTCTGCCTGTCGTTCCCTCCCTGCTGAGTGAAGGAGTGGTGTCTCAAAGCAAGCCTATCCTGGCTGCCTAGCTCAGCTCCTA
>NW_009917751.1:6073-41206 GCF_000696875.1 Nestor notabilis | reverse complement strand
AACCAGAGAAAATAAATGGCAAGTAGTTAAATTTTTATTTTTTACACCCCCAGTATATGTTCTGAAAATATTTACAGTGAAGTACACTCTACAACACACTTAGGTGTAAGACAGTAGGAAATTGATGGTCATGTTCTTGTTACTCCAATTCACAGTCAGCAAAGTAGCTGACCACGTCACACACTGTCTTACACCTGCTAGTGCTTGATCCAACATTTAAAAACTGTTCCAACGTTCAACTTAGCATGCACCTACACTCTGGACTGATCATTTATCAACCAAAATATGTGGGTGATAGCCTGACATCTCTCAGCATGGTAGGCCACGGAATATCAAATTGAGTCTGCAGAGGTTCAGAAACACAGGCTAAAAGGTGAGTTATTATGTAATATACCCTGCTTTCCAACTAGTTGGTGTATTTGAAATCCCTACATAGCTGAATAATTAAAAACTGGAATCAAAGTTGATTGTTGATTGTATATTAGTGAATTCCGAATGTTTTGTCTCCTGTTTTACAGAAAAAACTATTTGTAATGACATAAACAATCAAATAGTCTAATATAACAAGGACCTGAAATGAGTAACTGTTTAAAGGTAGACATTACTGAAAAATACTATTAATAGTGAGGCACCAGAACCAATTTGATGTGGAATTTCACTTCTCAAGTCACTGTCAACAGATTAGATATTCTGAAACAATATGAGATGGCTATTACAGTTTACAGATGGGGAATGCATGGATGACCCTTTCAGCACAAGTTTTCTAAGTTTTTGTCTGGTCTTTTTGTCTCATGCCTTATCATTAAAATCATCTAAATCTAAACACATGGCATGGATATCTCTGAGCTCTGGGAAAGTTTGCATAAGTATCCTGACTTTGTGCCCTTTATTTCAGCTGTTAGTCAACACATATAAAAATCTAGACTTGAATTTAATTTAATGTCATGCTGATTTCTCTTCAGCCTAAAATAAATATTATACATGTCCCCAGAGCTGTGCTTTGCAGAGAGAGAGAAAAAAAAATGTATAAAATGTCACCTCATGGCAGACTGAATCTAGTCCGGACTGTGTCCAACTATATGTTGATATGTTAGTACCCCACTGGTATTACTGAAGTGTTGTATGAAATGGGGTAAAAAAAAATGAGAATGTTTTTGCAGAGCAGGGTCTTATTTTGCAACAAAGCAGTGAACTATAAGGAGGTGTCATAGATACACTAAAAACATTTAAAAATTCTTAAATACCTTTCATTTTGTATCTCTCAATGTCTGTTTCAATCACAAGTAATATACCCATAAGATTTTCCAGAATATTTTATTAGAATACACATCATGATAAAATAAAGCCTCTTCATCTTTCCCTGGATGTTATGCTTATTCTCTACAAATCCCTTTTTGTTAATATTTAAAGCTACATATATTAATATATATGCATATGCATATTACTATACACTTTTTCTACAGTATTGTCAACATAGTTCACAAAATTTATCAAAAAAATTTCTTGTGTAACAAATTGTTCCAATGACCACATTATCAGTATGATTCCTTTTGATAAACTTCCTGATAATACATCTTACTTTACGAATGCTTCTGGCGGTTATTTACAGTTTGATAAATACATGCTTAGGTAAGTGGTTTAGTAGTCTTAAGAAGAAAACCACAAGAAAATAAACCACACTTTACAAATGAAAAACTAGTATGTTCACAGATACTGAATTTTCTAGACTTTAAGTCTGAATGAATAAACTTACAAAATCTATGTAACACCGGAAACAGTTAAACAGCCCATATTACATGCTGTATCTCTACTCGTGTATATATATACACACACATAGGAACACGTGTATTTGTATGTGTGTGTATATATGTATGTATGTGTTTATGTACATATATGGTGCCTGGCTTAAAATAATTTTTATTTTCAGAGCTTTATTACATAAGCCTCTGGCTCTATTTCAATGTTCCAGTTTCAAATTACTTAAACTCAAATTAAACATGCCAAAATTGCAATTATATTGCATAATGAACAATGCTTTTACTCTAATACACAGCTGTAGTTGCAACAAAAGATGCTGTATGGTTAGCCACGATGAACTGCATACTGATTAAAACTCTGTAAAGAGGTTATAATTACAGCATGCATTTATCCCAGTTCCAGAAAAAAAAAATCCAAAACATAACAATAATAGTATTTTTAGTTTCTCAGTTGTCTCATTGCTAAAGGTATACATGGTGGACCAGTTTTACTGCAGTTTCCTTTTAATTGCAATTTTATTAGGCTAAGGAAGACTAATTATCTGTAAATGACAATAAAACTCAACTCTAAATGAAATTCTGAGGGTTTCTTATAACCAGTTATTTTTTCTAACTTCTTCTACAGTCCTGCTATTAACAAAATGAAGCACACATAGATACTGCTAAACTGCATTTTCAATGGCAATGTGTGAAGAATCTGTCTACACCAGACCAGATTTATTCAGTCAGATTTTCTTACTGATATATTAAAATGTCAGGTATCAACTCTAAGTGGAAGTGTTCTTTTCCAGCTTTTTATTGTAATACTTTTTCTTTCATCATTACCTTAACAATTTTATGCCCTCTACCTCTTTCTATCTCAGTGGTAATTTCTTCATAAAACAGAATAAAAATGAATAGGAAAGAGAAAACTTACAGTTAAGGGATGAGATAGTTTTATGTATTTAAGAGGAAAATGTACAGTTTCCATCATTTCAGGCAGCCCTAATGCAAGGGGAGTGTCATGTGTTTGTGTAGGCCAACCTGCCATCCAAGAGGGTCTGCAGCAGGAGGAAAAGCTAATAATGGCTTACAAGGTGCTGACTGAGATCCATCTTGCAAAGGTGCCTGGGCAAAGACCATGAAGTAACTAGAAAAGCAGGGAGGGGAAAATCCCTGAAATTATGAGGTAGGTGATAATAAGGCAATCCTAACCACAGGACTGAGGTTTCTAGTTTATCTTCTGCTAAAATTAATTAATTTTATTTGCTGCTACTACATATCTCCTGGGGGCAGAGGAGAGGGGAAATCATCACTGGCTGTCCTGTATTTTACCTCTTACTTCACAGGAGTATTGGAAGAATAAATAAATGTTCTGAGCTGTGGAGCTGCAGTGGTAGTGGGGAGCATATAGCTATGTAGGTAGACAGACTGCCACTATAATTATTGTAAATGACCTTAAATTAAACATGCATATATTTGCTCAAATTAAATCTGCATTTGCCCTCTTAAATCCTGTCTCTTAATATCTAAAAGTAATACAGATTTATGCTCACTGATTTCCACGGTCTTTGGTTTAGCCTTTACACTCTACATGAAAGCCAAATAAAATTTCAAGATACTGTTTCAGTTCAGCACAAGCCACAGATCCCCACATCATGAGAACCTGCTATAAGCAAATTTTTAAGACTTACGATGGTTCTTCAGACACCACTGCTCCTTCCTCCAGCTCTTGAGCCTGCTTATACCATGGCAACTTTGCTTCCACAGGAAGTTTCTCTGTGGAACAAGCACAAGCATGTGAAAGTTGGATGCCAGCCTCCCTTTTCCCTGTGATGCACATGTGCCTTCATCCACATGCAGGCTGAGCACAAAGAATACAGAGAAGAGAGCAAAAGAGAGACAAAGAGCCTAGTATTTGTCACCTGGACTATAATGCTTACAAGGTTATATCATCACATAGTTCACTGTTGCAGCTAGAAGGGCTATTCTTATAAAGTCAGAAAGGCAAATTAAATCACTTTTCAGACTATACAATTGAGCTGTAAAAGTAGTCATTTTGGAAAGTATTTTTTGTAGGGAGCCAAGTGTAACAGGCCTCCACTGACCCTGCAAAAGCAAACTGTATAAAATCCCCATGTTTACCCTTAAATTTTAGAACTTCAGAAGACACATTAAGCTTGTTTTTGATAGATTACAAAAGGAAGAAAATCCTGATTTGATGAGTGATACCACAGAACAGAGAAACTGTAATAAAATGGCCCAGCTATGCTTTTCAACTTGAAGTTTATCAGTTCATCAGCTATGTGGATTTAAAAGAACGAGCTTGATACTTTTTATGTCATTTCTGATGGAAAACAGTAGAGCTGTTTTTCTTCCCCTCCAGGATGTGCATGCAGCATAATGAGCTGCTCTGCTCTGGGGAGTGCAGGGCCATGCTGCTTCATGAGCCAAACTCTGCTTTCATGCAGTGTCAAAGTATAGTATTTGAGCTGAAGGCGGTGGAGCTGTTTCGGCTCTACAGGGGTATAAAGCAAGAGCAAATTTAGCACTATAATTTGAGAAAGAGCTCTGCATTTCAACAGAACATTCTGGGCTAGGATCAGGGGAAAAACACAAATAAAAGGGGATGAGACTCAGACCACTGAGGAGAACCAGGGCCAGATCTCTTTGCCACTCACAAATCACCTAAGCCTTTTGGGTGTATGTAATCTGTGGATTTGTACTTGCCAACAGGAGCAGATTAATGTTGTTCACAATAGTTTGGAAGTTTCTATGACTGTTGTACACAACAGTAAACATTTCACATATGGACACAAAATTTCCCATCTGTCAGTTGTATTGCAGAGGAACAACAGCTTACAACTTGGTTTCACAGCTACTGCAACTTTAGTGAAGCTAATTTTCTCGAGGCAAGTTATTAACTGAGGAAGAAAAGAACAGTAATAGAGTTACTATGTCTCTCTCTCAGAAATAGCTTGCTTAACAACTTTAACATATTTATTAGGGCCATTTAAAGATGATTATTTGCCAGCACAGCTCTTAGTTTATTCTATATTTTGCCGCATTTGTTATCCAAAATATGTAGAAGATATTTTTATTTATATGTTCTGCAGCTTGTTTTATGGGTTTTGGAAAGCCAGATCTTACTTCCGTGCTTTTTTGCTTGGATGAAAAAGCTCTTGTGTACCATTGCCTGTTATGTGACTTTCTTAATAAGTTTGCTTTTTTAGAGGTGTTTTTAGTTATAATATACACTGTAAAATTTGTTAGAGGATTAGAAATGTTGATGTTGTGCTGCATGCTTTGACAAAAAAAAAAAATGATTAATATAAATCACTCTCAACATAAACTAAGGAGGAATTTTTAGCTTTGGTGATTAAAGTGAAATCTCTCCTTTTATAAAACAGTTCCAGTAAAAACATTTAAATCCTTTATTATACAGAAACTTGTATTAGATGAATACACCTCTATTAAAATTGAAAATCATTATGTAATCCAGGGGTATCCTATGTTTTCCCATTATTGGTGTATGATAAAGTGCCTCAGTGCTTAAATAAAGTAAAATGAAACAAATCAAATTAACTCTTCACATTCTAGTTCTGTTTAGCACAGTGTGTTAAAAGAAGAGGGAATTCACATTTTTGGTCTTACTGCTTCAGTCAGCTTGGAAGATTGTTTTTCTGCTTCCTGTTAATCCAGCTCCAAAAGGAAAAAGCAGTCTAAGATTAAAGCATTCGGTAGGGCAGATGTACTTTGTTACTAGTAGTGCTTGAAATTTCTAACTCTAGATTTGTGAAATAAAAAGGACAAAATTCCAGCACATAAATAGAATAATCTGGGTTGGAAGAGACCTCTGGACATCATCTGGTTCAACTCGCTTCTGAAAGTATGACTCATCCTTCAGGCACATGAGTCTTCAAATACTACCACTTGCATTATGGAGGGAAAACTGTAAGAGCACTGCAGAACCAAGACGAGGAGTAAAATTAAACCCAAGCAAAACATATGCTTTATGTCAGACTTTCAATCCCATGGGGAAAAAATGGAAGAAGGAAATAATTATGCACAATCAGAAAATAATCATGCATGTGCTGCAAAGGGCAGTATAAGAGGTTATCAAGAATAAAGGTGCCACTCTCTTGCAAGGGTAAGCTTCCAGCAAACAGCAATTTACTTTGTTCCCAGACAAGCCCCATTGGAAAAGACTTCTTGATAGATGCAGGCAAGCAAAGATTTCCCAGCTGGTCTTGCACCCTTCTCAGGTTCCCCAATTGGAAGTTAGTTGCAGGTTTGCAACATCTGATTTTTTGGTGTCTTACTATATTTTGCTTACACTGTATGTTGCAGGCAGATAGGATCTTGCTTTACGTGTGTTCTGAACACCATAAACAGATGAAGTCTCATAAGGGTAGCTGACTGAGCCTAAACCCACTGAATCTCTATAGGAGGCTCAGTCCTACTAACACAGCCACAGGGCCTTTTTTTTCAATCTTGGAAGGTGGACTGAGTGAGCTCATGTTGGACAGCAAAATACAGTGTAAACATACCTATTGCTTCTCAGAGGACCTGTGTCTGGGTTTCACCACTTTGGTGGCTGGCAGACACAGTAAATTGTCATGGTCCAGATAAACTAAAATCTTGAAACTTGGCAAGGGTGCCCATCACCAGCCACTAAGTAGAGAAATTAAAATTCCAGATTTCACTGTTCCACCTTGGATCAGCACAAGGTCACAGGTCACTCTTATTTCACAAGGCTTCATTATAACTGTTCTTAATACGTATTGCGATAGCAATTCGTTTTTAAAAAGGAACTTATTTCTTCTTATTGTGGGGTTTAAGTCTGCAGTTTAGGGAAATTAAGTTCACCTGCATTGCTGTATCCCAGAAGCTTCTGTAAGTTAGTTGGCATATGGACACGGAGGTTCTATCAATAGAACTGTATACATGCGCAAATATATGCATGCTTATATACCTGTAGACGCAGTCAAAAACCTGCAACTTATGCACCTGGACACTGCTCATTAGTCCAATCCAGTCTCCAGGAATTCTACTAATGTTCTCACCCCATAAGAACCTCCAAACAGTTGCAGATGTATTTTCTGCTTCTCAACAAAATATGGGGGATTTACCCCGGTATTACTCTCTGAGGCCCAAGTAAAAAACATTTATATACAAATCATGAGTACTCCTTGCAAATAAGATGCTTCAAGTCTAGCAATCTGCCAAATTTGGCAGGGCCTTGCTAGTAGTAGGAACTTCATGTTGGGATATACAATGCTTGTTTCTAACTTGTTTCAAGCTCAAAGTTATGAGCAGGTACTTTAAAATTACGGTTACATTTATCTACCATAAATGTTATTCATGTATTTGATTCCTTTTAATATACAGGGAAAATTTAGCCGAGACACAGTCAGTGAGGTCAAACCTGCTTACACTATGGTCAAATTTACATTTATGTTTCTTGGTCTGCTGGACCACAAATTAACAGTGAAAAATCTAGAGCTCACAAGAAAGAGGAAAGCACCAACATTCACTCCAAGTTACTAGCAGGCAAACTGGATTAGGAATGGCAGGCCATAAAGGTGCAAGTTCACAATTTGGTGCTGGTGGAAACAGTGCTACTAGCAACAAAAAGCCCCCCAACTGCTCAACATGGAGGAGCTCTGAAAAATTTATGAGAACTCATTTGCCTCATTACCTTTGGGTTTGTAACAAGGAGTGGGTACAATGCATTCTTCTTTTATGTGTGGCTTTGTTTTAGGAGTACAGCCTCCTGTATGCATCCCCCTGTGATCAATGCAAAGGACCACACGGTATCGGAGCCCTTGTCCACAGGTCACAGTGCACTGGGAAAGAAAGGAAAAACAAAAGATGTGTGTGATATCTCACAGGAGTGATAAATAAAAAGGAATATGCATATAGAAATATGTGTATATCAGAGACCAAAACATGAGGCAGAAACACCCAACCTTGAACATAAACTATTCATGATACTTGGTAGTGATGGGTACAGTATAAAATTGTCAGAAAGTTTTGCCATTTTGCTTTGCACGTTAACTTGGTTTGGACATTTTGCTGCTGGATTTCTCTTTCACTGTCACTCTTGCAGCAGTGGTACTTGGCTTGTGGCCATCTATCCCATATTGGATAGGCTCAGTAACACCCTGTCAGTTTCATCTGGAACCACTCTGCTTTGCTTGGACAAAATACTTGGGCTTACGGGTTAACAGGAGAGACACTTGGCTATTTTGGAACATGGCACCAAACAGAATGGGAAACTATTTGGGTTTTCTTCCCTCAGACACTTTCTTAAGTTTTTTTGTGGGTTGTGTTTTGTGGGTTTTTTTTGTAAGGTACATAAATTCAGCCTCCCCCATCTCTCCCATACAGTTTGTTTTCGAAATGATTGCATGGTAGAGGATTCAAAACTACAAACCAGTGGGGAGGGGTATGGATAGTACAAATATTACTTTGCTCTTGGATAGCAGCTGTTATCTGGAAATCACTAAACACTTTGCAATCAGTCTAGAACCCCTCACCTGTGGGTGAGCTAGTTTAGCTTCTAAAACCAATTTCATTTGCTGAGAAAGGTGGTAAGAAATGACATACAAGATTAAGTCTTTGTGTACAAAATCGAAGTACTTTTCTACTTTTGTAGAAAGACATCTCAAGGGCATTTACTTTTGCGCAAAAGGAAAGATGAGTCAGGAGCAGACAACTAGGAACAGACAACATCAAACAGCAGAGTCATTTATGGCTTTACGTATTTATGGAAGTTTCTCAGCAATTCATGATATTCAATTTATGGCTGAAAAGCTGTAGTAAAGATATACCATTACATGCTTACTGGTTTTGTTTTGTGCATGTCATTTATGTTCCCATATCATTATTAGTTGAAAGTCAATAATTAACGTTACAGATCTGTTTTCTTCTTGCACCATTCTCCTTAATCATTTTAATCTTACTAATACATTATTCCTGAGTATTTACTTTGCAGTTAGACAAATTGCCTAATTTAAAACAGAGCTTATGGTAATAAGGAATGAAAGTAGTGAATGTTCATACTTTCACAAGCTCACTAAACTGTAAGGTAAGACATAATCCTACTGTGTTGAATACAAAGCCAACAAAGCTAAGCTGATTACCGGAGACCATTCCTGAGCAAGCCATTTTGGGCAATCAAATATATTGCAAGGTTGGACAACAGGCATCTTTGGAGTATACATGCATTTCCATTCTTCCACAGGGCTGATATGCCCCTGAATGTCTTCCTCCACACATGAGATGCTGCGGCTTTGAATGCCCCCTCCACAGGATGAGGAACAGGCAGTCCAGGGTGTACTTTCCCATCTGGGAAAACAGAAAGGCATCAGGAGAAGGAAACCCTGTGCCTCCACCCCCACCCACACCCCGCAAATGCATAAACTGCTATCTGCAGGAGGGATTTTTTTTCTTAATAATTTCAGTAAAAGTTAATCATATATGTATTTTCATAAATGGCTGTAACAGCAAAACACTCTCATGGCTTCTGTCTTTAAGTCACAGATTAGTAACATGGAATCTCTCTCCCACTAACCCAATGACTATGACCACAGAAATTCTAAATACTTTTCACTTCATTCTTTCTTTTTGTTTCTTTAATTGATGAGATTATCGTATCTTCACAATTTGTCATTTTCTGAGGAGTCTTTGACACAAATCACTGCAAACTCAGTGTGTTCTGAAGTTGATGCTCCTTTTGCACTAACATACAGGGAAACAGCCGTGTTTCTTTCCAGGCATCAACTGAGTTAAGGAAAAAAAAACAATAAGATGATTGGAGGAAATTACCAAAAAGAAGAAATGACTATGCTGATGGGATGTGTGGCCTCTATGGATAAACTACATGGACCTTATTTCCTTACAGTGGAGGCAGTGAGGGCGACTGTGAAACCATCTTTTCTTTACAAATGCCATGTGAGAATGCAACGACAAACCCACAGAACAATGTGCATGTTCTGAGAAGCTATACATACTTACGAGAGTAATCCTTTTTTACAGAGATACATGTACAATAATGTATGCATTGTTCTTTAAGTGTACATGTCTGTCCACATAAAATAGTCTGGTATTTCCTCTCTTATACTCAAGCCATTGACACAGAGAGGATCTGGGACCATTGTAATCCTGTGCACGCCTGATGATCTGATGGTATAAAAATGCATGTTCTATCTTCCTAAAAACATTCCACAATCTTTTTTGTAGCTTTTTTTGTTGTTGTTGGGTTTCTTTGTTGTGGGTTTTTTTTCCCCCCAAAAGCAAATGTCCTTTCATAAGGCCATTAGAAATAATGTTAGAAACAATTATTTTGCTCATAATTTTTATTTTTTCTTAAAAAACATTTCAGTTTTTGGTTGTTTGGTTTTGTGGGGTTTGTTTTTGTTTTTTTTTAAAAACCCTACTTGTTTCCTCTTTCAGGCGAGAGGAAAAAAAGTGAGAGGTGAGAATTTTTTCCTCCCAGTTAAAATAAAGCAATTATTTTTATTAAGTAACAATTAACTGTTACTTATTTAATTACTTAATTAAATTAAGTAATTCATTATTTTTATTAAGTAACAATTATAGATTGCTTAGCAATGTGAAAAATGGTTATCTTTCCCTCTGATTCTTCATATCAACCTATCCTTTTCTTATCGGCTCCAGCATATGTAAACACTACCCACACTTGGCTACTGGCTGGAAGTGCCATAAAACTCAGTGTGAAATGGCTTATGCTAATAGCTTTTTATGAATGGTAAAGCCGCTGATTAATTTTATGACTTATCACAAAGAAATGGTGAAACCATATTTACACCAGCCGTAACCATTATTATGTGCCGAGCACGAGTCACATTATGTCACGAATGGGTAATTTTAGCAATGTTTTTAGTTCAAACGTGTTACCTGTGGCTCTGCTGAACAAGTTTCCCAGCTTACAGCTAAGGTTTCTCACTACCACAAATATAAATGGAAAAAGGGGGGCAGAGGTCTCAGCCAGAAGTTGCAGCCTGAGCAATTGATTCTGCGGGGAAGGGGTGTTAAAGGAGAATAGTACAGCTGGGAGAGTGGATATAAGGGGACTGTAAAGGGGTGAGACCAAAATCCAGAACAGCTTGAGAAACAATCTTAGCCTTTTGATCATTTTCAGGGAATGACTTTTTTTTTTTTTTTTTGCTTTCAGTGTTACTGAAAGCCAAATACCTCAGGGCATTTTGATCCTTTATTTTGGATTCGTTCAGCAGTAAAAAAGCTTCTGTCCAGCTGCCAGCTCAGGATGCTTTTTCCTTAAATACAGTCCATCCACTGTTAAGTACTGCTGAATCATTCTTTGATATAAAATTATTCTCTATCTTTTGTCCATATACATGCGTTTTGTACACAACTGTAATAAAATCTGTTTTATTCAAAGCTAGAGTGTTAAAACCCTGCATTAATATTCTAGCTTCTATATTCCTTACTAACAGAGGTTTATTTTTTGAGGTTAGGAGGTATGTATGTGATTTTTTTAAAAAACAAACAACAGAAAAAATGTTTACCATAAAAAAGGAATTAGATGCAGGGGTATATTTTATAAGTGTTTCTTGTGAGTATTTGCTAATAATGGCTCTATGTACATAATCATGAGCACTTAGCTAAGGAAGAGAAAAGCCTAATCTAAATGACACGGATCATTGATAAAGGGTGTGAATATAAATGACAGTGGCAAAGCTTGGCAAGTAAGCTGCTCTCCTCCTTGTATTCTCACTCATAGTTTGAGGTGGGTCCATGATTTGGCTGGGGACTCTTGAACAGGAAATACACTGCATTTGCACACTGATGCTGAAAGCTCTTTGCATTAGGCCTCACCATGGTTTGGGGGAGGTTGTTTCCTCACTAGGATGAGACTAACAAGTTGCCTAGGGAGGTATTTTCGTGACTTCATAGTCTATGACACAATAAATTAATGAATAAGGAAATACAGCACAATACATGTCCAGGTGGTATTTCAAAACCAAAAGATACCCTTCAGATACCAAACATTTTTAACAGCACCATTCTTATTCACTGCTGTAAGAGTAATTACTATGTGATTATTTCCATGAAAATCTCAAATTTTACATGGAACAGGTTGCCCAAAGAAGTGGTAAATGCTCCATCCCTGGCAGTGTTCAAGGCCAGGTTGGACAGAGCCTTGGGCAACATAGTCTAGAGTGAGGTGCCCCTGCCTATGGCAGGGAGACTGGAACTAGATGATCTTAAGGTCCTTTCCAACCCTAACTATTCTACGATTCTATGATTAAAGACATTTTAATTGTGAGATAATGATACAAATCAAGCCTTGATCCTAATCCTGATCTCTGATTTCTTAGAAAAGCCAATGGATTAATACCTCAGGGAAGACATTAGCATGGGTTTGCAGGATCAGAACACAACACCGATACTGTCTAAACCGAAATTCTCACAATTTATAAGCATGCAAGAAGCAGCAATGCAAGAGAGAGAAAGAAAGTCTGACTGTTCATTACAAACTCAGTGGTTATAGTTCTGTTGAGAAATGTGTAAAGGGAAGAAAAAGGAAAGGTGTGAGAGAAAAGAGAAGGTGGGGTTGCGGGGTAAGGAGACGAAGAAAGGGATCACACACTCAATAAGTCTGCACTGCTGCTTCACCTAGAATATCGTTTCAGTTCTGCATCAACAGAATTTATAGCAGGTCAGCACTTGAACATCTCTAGGTTATTCTGCAGGAGTTCAGAGCAAGAGAAAAGAAGCATCTGTTAACTTAGTTTGAGAGCAAAGCAGAAATGCAGAGAAAAAGAAAAAATAAGTAAATGTATTTGTTAATCCTAGCATCTGTTTGACTGTTTTACATACCGAGGAAGGGGATGGTAGAGGTCATAGGGCATGATCTGCTTGTATCCATCACTGTTAGGAACAATAATGCCAACCCTCTGAGTAGAAGGTACACATAATAGAATAAACACTAAATGATTACATTATACAAATTCTTTTAAACAATATTAAAAAACCCCAAAACAAGATGTTTTACCTAAGTTGCTGTCACATATAAACCAAAGCTTATGGTCCCATCCTACTGTTTCTTAGTCATTCAAGGAATAAACCATTGATTACTCCTTTATTCTTAGGAATATATTACTGTTTAACTGAGAAGCAATCCATTACCACAAGTGATCCAAATGAGTTGTCCAAACATTATTTAAATTTATGAGGTTACTATCTGCCATTAAAAAAAATAAATCTACACTTAATACTGCCTTTGAGCTTGGATGCAAAGTCACTGAAGACAATAGAACTTTTATCTGCTTCAAAGAGGTCTAGATCAAACCCTTTCCTAGGTTATTTATGGTTGTTTCTGCCCTCCAGATAAAATTTCTGGTTTTACACAGGCTGGGATTAGAAATTTGGAGAATCCTGGCTCAAGAGTTCAAATCCGTAATTTTTGTCTCTCCACCTTAAATTAGTCCAATTTCATTCATCTTCAGAACCTGCCTTTTTATTTGTATTTTTCTGGAAGAAAAAAAGAACTGGAGAGAAGTGTAACATGTGAGGCTGGTTGGATTTTTTTGGTGTTGCCATGATTAGTTAGCTTGGTTTGCTGCAGTGTCTATTGGTATAATATCTAAATAATGTAACATCTAAGGGTTATAGAAGGCTATAGCATAGATAAGAAGTTGTAATTATCTGAACCATTATCATGCCAGTTATGTGTGAGATGGATTTCACTTGACTTGCTGACAACAACAGGGTCTCACTGAATTGCTGCTCTGGAATTTCATCTTTTGTCTGCACATTTTATAGATTTTGACTCAGAGTAACTCTAACCATGTTGTCTCCAAGTTATCAGGCATATCTATTAATATTGAATAGATGATCCCAGAGTACCTCATCTATCAGTTTCAACAAAGCCACTGTGCAACAGAGGACTTGGATGGGGCAGGTGGGCAGAACCATTAAAGAATGAATGCTAACTGCATTAAAATAAAAACTGTGTCCCTGCCCAAGTTACAGAGAGAGGAAATTACAGATAGAGGAGGCTGCTATGGATTTCTGCAAGGGGGAAGTAGCAAAGGAGAGGGAAGGGAGAAAGTACTCGCCATCCTCAGAAAAGTTCACTGAAAAACACTGTATGCATTCAAAGAAGTCTTGTCATGCTAAGGGTAAAGTGGTCTATTCTACTTTCAGTCAACGGGGTTTTTATGTGCATAATTTGTCCATGATAGCAGAATGGATCCCATTGTGTTTTCACAGTGAGGAGTCGGTGCCAGGTCAGTGTGCTGGAATTTTCCAGCTAAGGCAAAGGAAGACACTGGAGCCCTGGGAGTGTGTGATGGGGACTAGGCAGCTCCCTCTAAGATTAGCAGCCTCTGTAGTCACAGGAGGCCTCTGCGTGAGTATGCATATTTGCATCTTCAGGGAGCTGCCTGTCTCCACAAAAATCTAGGAGAGGCAATTCTGGCACTGAGAAACTTCAGAGAAGACAAATGGGTTATTTAGAGCATAGCCAATGAAGAAGTCTTTTCAGACTCAGCTTGATGGTAAAAAACTTTTGGGGATCTCTGCTGCCTTCCTGACTCTCCAACTAATGCTGCTGAAGTTCCATTCTGAAGCCTTTTGCACTTTCCAGCTCATCAGCTTGCTAAGGAGCAGTTGGAAAAAAGATTAATATACCGCCATGTTCAGAAATGAAATTATACTATAAAAGCATCTACTGCCTAAGAAAGAAACAGATTTAGATTTCAAAACATTTCTCACTCACTGCAGTGAGAAATGTTTTTTTTCTAATAAGCACGATCTCTATGCATAATCCATGTCTACATGAATTAGAATGCATAATATCCAAGGCCATTCCAATGGAAATAACCATACCACATCCAAACACTGTTATGAAGATTAAATAACACTTATAAAGCATTAGATTAATATTGTCATTGGAAAGGTTTGACCCTCAAAGAATTTTGCATACATAAACTGCATTTCTGTAAATGGTATAGAGATCTACAGAATTACTGATGCTGTCCATGTGCATATATGAGAGGCTGACAAAGGCTCTCATTCTGTTAGTGCAAGATAATGATCCCTAACAGTATAAGTCCCATAGCCACAGAGAGGAAAAAGACCCCCACAATAATACACAATGGCTTAATTTATGACTTTAAAAATCATCTTGAAGATACAACTGAACAGCAGATGGTCATTGTACCATTAAGAGCAACTGCATCTTTCCAAGCCAGTCTCGTGTTTTTTTGGTGTGTGTTCCACATCCCTCTCCCACCAAGATTAAGTTAATTATGTAAAAAACCTTCTAAAGATTACACAGAAAACATCTTAGAGGTTACTTTGGTATAATCCTGTACTTTCTGACTGGAAAAAGTTGTTTAAATTCTATGAATCTATCATTCCAACATACTTCTATGAAAGACTGGAAAAAATCTAATTTATGGACTTTGTTCACTGTACATTACTCAAACAATGCAAAGGGGATGGTGTGCTAAATGAACAGAGCAAATAATTCCCTCACTACACAGATTTCTGGCTGATGAGGAAGTAGAAAATAGGACTCACTCACACAACACCAAGAGCAAATCTACTTTAGCAGAAGCAGGTGCACAAAGCAAATTATTTTGAAGAGATGCTGAGTCTCATATGTCTGAAATCTCCCATGCATTTCAGACCAACAAGTTGTAGCACATACTCTGCAGATTGGTTTGATTTCCTCTGGAGTGCTGGCAGCTTTAGCACAGTTGCTCTTCCAAGACACGTGTCCAGCTGGAGCGGGAGCTGCACATGCCAGAGGTGGGTGTGCTGCACCCAGGTCTGCCATCTCTGCAAACAGTCAGCTTTCCCATGGGATGGGTGCCCACAGCTGAATTCCTTGAAAGTCACACTTGGCATCATCTTCCCTGTTAGTAGCGCCTTTTCCTCTGTAAACCATCCTCTTAGCACAAACAACATGCACGAATGCCTTTCTCCTCTATCTCCCCTATGACTGTCTCTGGCAAGGCGGCAGAACTTCTCACCTCCCTCTCCTGCATGCCCACAGCTCCATAGCTCTCGGGCCAGACACCTGCTGAGCAGGGGCACAGAGTCTAGAGCTGGAAGAAGAGAGAAAGGGCATATCCCCCTGAGGTGCCTCAGAATGGTGTAACCCTGCATGAGGACAATGTGCAGAGGCTGGGCAGGTGTGGGTAGGGGAGCCTGTTGCTCATGTGATGGTGCTCCTACACCCTGCCATGCCAGTACCCAGCCTCTGCTGGACACTAGCGTGCCTCTGGCTCACTGCCTTCACTTCTGTTGTGGGCTCTGTTTTCCTGGGGGTTTCTTACCTGCAGTGCTGCAGCTGCAGGGATGACTGCACACCCAGGTGGCTGGAGCTGCTACAGATCTTTCCTGATAGGAACTCACTGAAACATGTCAATCTTGAGATTAAATGATCTGCATGGCAGGGACTATGCCATCTAAGCAGTAGTCCAAAGTATGTCTAAGATGTTAATAGCAATCAGCAAATAATAATAAAAAATTGAACTGGGCTGTCGACAGCTATTTCATTAAGTGAAAGAAAACACTTGGAAGACCTGAAAAAGATCATCACAAAAGATAAGATTTTGGTAGCTGAGGCAGCATCTGCTATCAGCTCCTTCTCTATCCACAACTCCTGTATCTGGAGGCATATGTACTGTCATTTCTACTTGAATGTATCACGATTTCCAACTCAGCCCTCCTGAAAATTTGTCTGGTGTTTCCTTTCCTTCTGATTGGAATTGGTTTTGGCCTCCTAAGGTCCCTTCTACACCCCTTTTTCATGCATAATGCATCACTTCAGCTCATTTCTCTGGCAACCTTGGCAGTTCCTTGCTAAATTCTGAACTGTTCAAAAAACATCCTCCATAAACATACATTTGAAATGACTAATGTTTGTTGACCGTTCTCTCATTTGCAGGCATCATACTTTTTGTTAATAGCTATCTCACTTTTCCAGCACATGCAACTTCAACAATGCTGAGGAAAAAGTTTTGTTCACCCTCCTGCTTTGATGGATAAAATCTTCATGTCTCATCTTCTCTGGAACATCTATCTCTTGCTGTCTTTAGGATCATCAATATGCATATGGCTGGCTGTAGAAATTGAGACCAGACCCAGCAATCAGAGGCAACCAAGGTTCAGAGAGGCTTTCTCAGCCCCCTGTAACAAATTAAGAACTGAAGTAGAAAATGCAAATCCACAGAAATGACCATTTGCCTGAAGCAGAGATAAGGAAAGGACATTGTCATGACCAGTGACCCACACCCATGCAAAAAGCTGGGGTATTGTCAAAAAGCCCAGTATCTGAAGTAACTATGGAATATGTTATGTGAAAGAGTATTCAAAGCAAAGTTTAAATCTATCATATGTCGCAATCAAGGGCAATAACAATAAATGAGTCATTGTGTCTCAGACCCCTCTTATCACTGCAGACGTATGCCTGCTACTGCGCAGATCAGAAAGTGCAGCCTATCTTTTCAGGAACATGCCAGCACTCCAGTTCTGTTCATCTTCCAGAAAAAATGTAGTGAAAACGAGAACACTGCACTGATGTGATACTTGGCTTATAACTGCTAATATACCTTTAGGAAAGCTGATAACAAGCACAAAAGTATGAGTTTGGCAATTTCTTGCTTCAGCTGCTGATTTGTAATGAAGAGACCTCTGTTACTTATTAAGAGGATGCTCTATATTGCCTTTTAATCATGCATATTTAATCAATACTACCTCTTTCTCTCTTGAAGGAAATGTATAAAAGTTATCCTGCACATGCCTTCCTGTTGCTCAGGAAATTGTGTACACTTTCACATCACCAAGTACACTGGGGACTTAACTGCTACTCAGGAGTACTCTGAATGGCCATAATCCTAGCAGTCCTTTGTGTGCTTTTACTTGTACTTCATTATTCTTGTTAGATTAGCTAAAAATTAACAACCCCAAAGCACATTTTAATTTAAGTTTCTCTTTGCTGATACCTGCCTCCCCCACCAACCAGTAGGAGTAGTTAAGTGAGAATGCCAAAAGAAAAACTTTGATGAGTAAGAAGAGGAGTCTTTTTTCTGAAGAACTTATTAAACTGTGGATATCTGAGAATTCCTTCAGGTCTGTAAGTGCTGAAAGTCTTGCTTGAACTAGAGATTTTCCCCCGAAACTTTCCACAGGTACTAACATTACTTCTGGTGGCAGGCTTACAAATAATGCTCTAGGCAAATTCCAGGATTTTTGCCTGTGCAGACAAGACTGGCACTATTGGCAAAGTGGTAAAAAGAAACCCAAATGTTAGAGGCTTGCCCATATGAATTTTTTGAGACAGTTGCTTCATGGCGTTCGAATATTTGCTGAAGATGCCTTTATGAATCTTTATACACCATTGAAATCTCCCAGTAAAAGCACTGGGAAATTTTGTGACTAAGAAAACCCCACATTAACATGCAGCAGAGATAGAAAAAAATAGAGGAAATTGGTAAAAATGCAGAACAGTGCAGCTTGGAATGCCGCTTAAAAGCTGAGGATGAAATCTGGAAGCAGCACTGATGTTGCTCCAGGGAATATCCCAGTGAGTAGAAGAATGATGAGTGGAGTAAAAGCTTTTTTCAGATTTGTAAAAACTGCTTTTTGGAGGAATGCCTTTGAGTTATGAAATAAATAGTATCTTCAGCTTAGAACACCACAGAGTTGTCCTAAGACCCAGCTAAGTCAAATCTAAATAGACTTTTTCTCTAAGCATGAAAAAATTCTATTGACCTTTCATTAGAAGATATCAGGACATGAGAAGGATACTGGTGATAGCTATAATGCCTGCTCTAAAACCTCCAGTCTGCAAAGTTTTGGATTGTTAAAAGATTTGCAGTTAATTAAATATGTGAAATCTGAATGTTTGATTTTGCCACATAGAAAGGGAGTGGACTAGATCACACTGGGCACTACATCAGTCAATATTAAACATATATTTTCCAGTCGAGTATGGATTTTTGTAGCATCTTAAAGAACTGTAAATAAACAGAATGGGTTTTTTCTGTCTTTCTAAGGCAGGAGATGGATCCCAAAGAGGGTTGATGAGAGAGGCTGAATTGGGCATTTTTAGTGTGTAGGGATGAAAGGGACTCAGTGCCATGATGTGCAAGACTCTAAATACTAGCCTTACTTAGTCAGACAGGCCACCACCTTTACTTAACCCAGAAAAGGAACATGTGTAAACAATATATGATTGATAAATAACCTTCCACCCACTGCCTCTCCTCTGAGTATGTGAGAAACTGGGTTTGCAGAAAGAGAAGTTGATTAATTTTTCACATTTGTTCAGTCTAAGCTTTTTTTGCGACTCATGATGCCAGCAATGCTGCTAATTATTGCCATAATAACCATAATAAAGTAAAATGTCTATATCCACTAAACCTAAAGAGGCAACTAATTGCAGGCCCACACAGTACTCCTGATATTCATTTAAACTTTTCTGTTAGCCTGCTCTTTGCTGAAAATTTTATTATAAGTTCTCCTACAGTAACCCCTCTCAGTTGCTTTAGTCAGTACCACTGTGGTCTTCCATGATTATTTTCTGTGGTGTTCATTGACACACCATAGAAACAGTCAGCAACCACTAATCAGCTATGCCTCAATGGAAAAATTAACATCTTTGTTTTACACAGGCAGAGCAGAGCGGCTCCCACACAGCAAAGACATTGCAGAGCTTGCTCACTCACACTTCTGACCCCGTTGTTCTGCTTCACCTACCCTCTTCCTGACCATAAGAAAGCATCAAGATTCCAGAAGTTACCACAGATTTCCTCTGGTTTTCTGTCTGGGTTGTTGATTCTTGAATTCTTTACAAAGGCACTTTTGAAAATAATCATTTGCAATTTGGCATTCCGTGAGGATGTTTCCAAAAAGCCAATTCCCCTCTGTTACTGCTTGAACCCTGGGACACCATAGTTGTACTTCTAAATAACTCTCCTTCCCCTCAGGGTCTTTATATCCACAACTTTGACCTGTTACGTCTTATATAAAACAAAAATTGCTTCCTGACATCTGTCCAGCTGTTATTTTTTTCCTCCCTCTCTTTCCTCCCATGTACCATGCTGACATCTGTCTTACCATTTGAGAATATGTCATTTAAAGTTACCGGGAGAAGTATGGAAAACATCCATTGTACAAATTCCAAAGGCAAATTACATATTTGACTCAGAACTATTTTTTAAAAAATAGCAGCTTAAGCTACCCCCCCCCCCCCCCCCAAAAAAAATAAACCAAAACCAAACCCCAACAAAAAAGCAGCTATATAAAATTACTTTCTCATTGGTACTGCGAGAGTGAATCTAACAGACAGGTTCTATGTCAATACACATCTTTCAGCAATCTTTTATCTGAGATGCTGATATTCAGGTCTCTTACCTGATCATACCTGGCTTCTACTTTACTGACATAAGTCTCAAATGATTCAAAGAAACTTTTGACCTAAGAAAATCATTGAGGAAAAAATGCAAGAGCTTTACTATAGTAAGATTTCTAGCTGCAACTGTTTGGGGGTTTTTTGTTTGTTTTATTTTGTTTTGTTCTCTTTTGGTTTGGTTTGTGGAAAGTACTAGAACAAGAAAAGCCAGATACTGAACTTGAAAAAGTATTGTTAAAGGAAAAAATGCTCTAACTGAATTGTGGGAAAGGAATCTCTTAGTTGAAAAATCACTTCTGAGAGATTCTCAACAGGAAATACTTCTCACAAAGTGCTAGTGAAGCTGCATTTTTAATATTATATCCTTAATACATCCTAATGAACTGTATGAGAAAGTCTATAACTTAAAGAACTTACAACACACCTGAAATAATGTTGGATTTTGAGATCTGATATTTCCAGTTTTTAATTATAGGACATTTTCACTTCAAATTTAAAACTGTATGAGAACATGTCTGGCTTTTAATTATTTGCAAACAGAAATACTCTCTTGTAATTCCTTTGTTCTGGTAAACACATTTGTGTTTACCAGAACAAAGGAACATAAAATGCCATACACTCTGGGTAAACGTGCCTTCAGTAACAAAGAAACCTGAGTGTTAACTTCAGTTATGAAAAGTCAATGAACTTCAATGAAACTTTCTAGAAGAGGTAAAAACTGTCTCGGGCTTGGAGCAATTTGTTCTGCTCTGATAATGCCTAGCTAGTCTGAGGCTGGTATACCTGGTTTGGTAAGCAGCCATACTCAGTCAGGTGGAAACATTGTCCCATAGGTCCCTAAAGCATTATTCTCCTGGCTAGGACATCTTTTTCCTGTGGCAACCTCCAGGAATCTGAATGGCCATACCAATTTTTTAGGTAACACTTGCTTGAACTTACTTTATCACAAGTAGTCTAGAAGGAAAGGAACAGGTAAAAAAATGGCTTTTAGGGCACCCTTTCATGCACGACTGCTGTGTTGCACTTGACCATTTTTTACCAAAGCCACACAAGAGGACCAACAGGTTTAGATTACACAAATACATGCTTGTGGCTTATGAGAGACTTCACACTGACCTGATGAAGTTCAGGGGAATCAGCCCAACAAAGTACCGGTCCTTTTTATGATATTGTTCCTTTTCTTATAAATGGGAAATCTCGCTCTATGAGCTCCCTATTTTTTACCATAAATCCTCTGAAGAAGTACTCTTAGCAAGGGAGCAGAAAAGAGTCTGTTTTGTAGGGTGAAAGGGTATTGGTGCTTAGAACAAATTACCGCATTACATTCTTAAAAGCTGCCATGACTGCAAGTATTCTTTTCATTAGGAGAAAATTTAAAATAACCCATAAAAATAATATTTCTAATTGTAATGAAAACCATTTTACAACAACATTTTACACCAAGAGAATTTTTTCTATCTCACTAACACTTCAGAGACATATACTGATCATGGGATGGTATAATGGACAATTTGTTTTCTCACACTTTATAATGTTTAATGAGGCAAAACACCATCTGATAGGAAGAAACAACCATTTCAAAACAGTTCCTGCAATGGGGAGGCGCTAAACAGAGATTTTTTTCTACCCAATACATCTTCAGGATGAGAAAGACATTGAATTACATAGGCTAAACAACACTGTAAGCAATAGCAACAGAATGTTTTCCTACTTTTTACTTTAGCCACCAGTCTCTTTTAAAATTAGAGCTGACTGACCTTGCAGGACAAGGATCCAGATTACACTCCTGAAGTCTTGGCTTTGGCTTGATATTTTCAGGGTAATAGTGACAGTATTGATCTGCTACTACCCGGTTGCTTCTCAAATCAAAACATTCAGCAGATGTTAGTTGATAACCTGCAATACACAGTGGAAAAAATAATATGTGATGTGATGGCATTCTTCCTGTCTCTCTCTGCAGTGCCTGTAAGTTCCATGATCAAGGACTTTTCAGTCTCACGTTCTGCCGTGAGCAAGGGCACAAGAAGCCAGTAGGGAGCAGAGACAGGACACCTGACCCAAACTAGCCAAAGGGCTACTCCATACCACAGCACGTCATGCTGAGTATATAAACTGGGGGGTGTCACACGGAAGTGATCGATCACTGCTCTGTCAGTGGATATCTGTCAGTGGGTGGTGAGCAATTGCACTGTGTATCACTTGTGTTTATTGTTTTTTTCTTTCCCATTTTGGTTTTATAGCTCTCTCCTTGTTATTTCCCTTATCATTATTATTGTTGTTGTTATTATCATCATCATTATATTATTATATTGTACTTTATGTTAGTTATTAAACTATTCTTATCTCAACCCATGGGTTTTACATTCGTTCTATTCTTCTCCCTATCCCGAGCTTAAGGGGATTAAGGGCGGGTGTGAGCGAGTGGCTGCTGAGTTACCACCTGGGGTTAAACCACAACAGTCAATAAAGCTGCTTGTGGGAACAAGGACAAATGGAGATATCTTCTGATTTCAAAGCAGCCCCAGATCCCATCAGCCTTTATATTTGACAGTGTAGCATGAAACGCAGTCATGGTTATCAAAATATATTTTATGTACAGAGCCTGGTATGATGCTAAAAAAATCTACAAACTACTATCACTGCTGCTACATCCCTCCCTTACTTCAGAAGTACCTACTTTCATTTTCAGATTTTGCACCTTTTAAAGGTGAAAATCTCAGTGCAGAATCTGGGGCAGATCCTGTACACAGATGACTGGTTCTGGAATACAGTGGTAATTCATTACCTCCTCCACAGGATGCTGAACAAGGAAAAAAATCAGTTTCCCTCCATCGATGAATGATAGGCTGATAGTAGATAAACTGAACTGAACTGTCGGCAGCACCAGCATAGCGGATCTGAAAAAGATGTAACACCAAAGAGTGAACCTGACATAACTATTGGAAAGAAGCATTCTGCCACATGCATCTTGCAGTTTTTGAGGCATCATGCAGCTACATGAAATACCAGAGTTATTTTGCAATAGAAGAATGAAATTCACAAAACAGAGTACAGCTTGATGGCAAAATCTTGGCTGCAAAACAGTCAAATAAATCTCTGGGCATAATCAAAGGCATTTCTGACCATTCAGAAACCATGTTCTGAAATAATGAATGCATGGTAAATGCATGGTTAGTGCTACTGAATAATTTTGTGGGAATAGATGATACAGGCTGATCTTTAATCCATCAGAAAATCAGCTACCACTACCTGCTATCCCTGCAACACTGACATGGATCGTAGATCATTAATATTCCCCAAACACCTTCTGAGACCATGCATAATATATTAGATAGTTCAGAGCGAAAAATGGGAGGCTGTGCTGTGGGGAATAAAAAAGCAGACGAATTCTAATTCAAGAGGTGAGGTCTCTATCTTATTCTTCTTTGTGGTAGTCTCATTATTATAAGGAATTCTTCTGCTTACTTCATTCTGGCTGCAAAAATGCTCCTTTCAGTCACAGGCATGGACTTTTGGCTGGAGCTAAGTAAATCCTTGGAAATCATTATTTAGAGCTTACAAATACTTCCAACTTTCAAGCCACCTGAGCTTCACTATGCTTCTAGTACTTTGTGTTCCGAATAGATTTCCCATGTAAACAAGAGTTTGTAGTGAAAGAAATACGATAAGAAAAAAGACCTTCACACTGCTAAAGCCGTACCACTTCTAACTAGCCCCAGGAAAAAACCCTCCCTATTTGGTATCTGGGCTGACTAATACAGTTATGGGGACTTCAAAATCTCTGCAGAGCATCCCTTGTCTTTATCTCTAAGCCTCTGCATGAATAGCTGGCAAGGGAGGAACAACAGTGCTGCTACTAAAAGCTTCTCCTAGTCAATTATTTGTCCTAGGATATACCATATTTGTGTGGCACTTCTGCATCAGTGGCATGATGCTATTACTGGATGCAAAACTGTCAAACTGCAATCAGAGAAGACGGACCCTTCTCGAGTAGCAATCCTCCCTGCTTTTTTTTCAGACATCTTAAAATGCTTCATCACTGCCTCCTTTTTCTTTTCCTATGTTTTGAACACGTTTTCCTATGTTTTGAACGTTGAACACGTTGCTGCTTTGGGAACACCATTCTTCAATCTGTGTTCCCTTTTCTGTCTTTCCAAACACCAAGAGACATGGTCAAAGAGTAGACTGTGAAACAGAAGCAAAAATACAATAAATTAAGATGAACAGTGTAATCTGGGTTGTTTGTTTTGTTTTCCTCTGTAGATGGACAGAAACATGACTACAAATCAAACTATGTCTTGAAGAGAAGGACAAAGGCAAAAATACTGCAGGTTATCTTGATGTCTGTAAGAGATCTAGCCCGCTGAGACTAAGGCTACCCTTTTCTAATTTGAGTAAACAGTGACATAAATTCCCAACAGAAAAAAAATACAGCTGTAGCAATACAGCTTCTTCAGCAGATGGGAGGCCTTTTGCATGGATTAATATCATCTGAGACTGTGTGTCAGAAACAGGATACCTGATTCCTTGTTCAGGGATGGTGCATTAATCACACAATTCAGAAGGGCCTTTCTGGCCTCATGAAAGCCTCACGCACTCCTGGGAAAAATGTACTGTTGTGCTGGAAGACGTTTGGGGGGGTCTCTGATCTGAATGTGCAGAAAAGTATTCACTGGGAATTCTGCTCTTACTGTTTGTTTTTCAACTATCATCAGTGATTCTTAAACTCAGAAGATCTACTCGGCAGTACGGTCTTCAGTGAATCATGAAGAACAGACCAAGAGCTCACACAGAACCTACTATAAAAGGAAGAGGAGGAAAAAGCGTTCACATTAAAAAAAAAAAAAAAACAAAAAAAAACCCGTAAAAATAAAATCAGGAGCACAGAAGAGTGTCTCTCCTTGAAGGCTATTCCTGCATGTCTGCAGAATTATCTGCCTGTTTCAACACAGAGAAAAGACAGATGTGCATCTTTTCCAGCCTGACGTAGAAGTCACACATGCAGCCATGATAACAACATAGGTGGGAAACAATCACAATGAGCCGCAGCCATGAGCTAAAATGATGCAAAACAAGCAAATCAAAGAATCAGGCACAGTTTAATTTATTTTTTTAAGGAGTACTGTAAGCAGAAGAGGAACAATATATGGTGATTCCACACAGCAAAAATTTCTTTTTGATTTTGTTTGACAGTTTGTTAAAGCTGAGATCTTGATCCAGGAGAAAACATTAGCGGCTTCTTGAGCCTTGCAAAACTCAAAGTGAGAGCTGATAGCTAAATGCTTTAAGAAATATCCTGGGTTTGCTGAACAGGGCCAACTTCCACACCTTGAAATACTCTCTGCTCTGGAGTATGGTGAATTTTTTTACCCTTACAGCATTTGCAACATCCTGCTAGCTATGAGTAATGCCAGAGCTATAAAAAGAGATGGTCAATGCTTGAAAATCTTTAGTTAGTCTTCTAACTAACAGTGATTTTTAGCAGTCATTTTTGTCACTGGATCAGAATAAATGGCAATTGTTCATTGTGTTTGCAAATAAAATCCTATCTAAATTTACAATAGCAGACAGCAGAAGTACTCCAAACTCTCAAAGCACTCAGCCCTGCATGTCTGCATTGCAACCTCATAGAGAGTATCCTTGAATTCCTTTAGGTTTTGGGGCAGTTTGGAGTATTCCAAACACCAAAGCAGCCCTCACCACTTTGTAAGACCCAAGAGGATATCACCAGTCTTACAAAGAGTTGGTTAAAATTAGAGTCCTCAGACTATCCATCAAAAATTAACTGTCTATCCTACAGTCACTAGATACCTTTTTTCCTTGTAGAAAGACCTTGGGGGAAAAAAAAATCATCACTTGTACCCTGCAGGGGGCATTACAAGGATGCTGGCTGTAATGATAGGGCAAGGGGTAACAGAATCAAACAGAGGAGGTTTAGGTTGGATATACAAAGGAAGTTCTTTACTGTGAGGGTGGTGTGGCACTGGAACAGGTTGCTGAAGGAAGATGTGAATGCTCCATCCCTGGCAGTGTTCAAGCCAAAGCTGGACAGGGTCTTGGGTGGCACGGTCTAGTGTGTGGTGTCCCTGCCCATGGTAGAGGGGTTGGAACTTGATGATCTTAAGGTCCTTTCCAACCCTAACTATTCTATGATTTTAAATAATTTATATTGAATAGAAAAAAAAAAAAAGTAGATATGAAACAGAATCTGTACATTGTTTTCAAAAAGACTGCTACGTGGCCTTCCATAAATTGTACTACATTTGCCAAGATACAAGAAAAATGGTAGAATTTTTCTAAACTTGTCACAAGATGTAGTCAAGATAAATAATGACTAGGTCTTTTTTCAGGCCGGTCATTACTTGTAAGCTTGATCTAGACATTATTACAACAGTTACATAGTTTCTGGGAATCAGAATACGTCATTTCTATGACTACTACAAAAATAAAGTATTGGATGCAAACATAGGTTGATAAAAGCTAGCGATACAGACGACGTTACAGAAGTGCTTCCAGCTAGGTCCAGTCTGCACTCTACAGACATGACCTCAGGAAGACACATATCTCAAGTAGTACTGTTTTATGATGAAAGAACTATATTCTGTTAGTCTCCTAGATTAAACAAAGTGTTTTGGTCATTTGACCTTGATAACACAAAAATTGACTCAGTCACAACCAAACTTTTCTGTGTGCTCAACCTAAATTCAAGCTCATCTGCTTCTGGAGCCTCATTCAAACCCTGATCTGCCAGTACTTCCAAGACTAGATCCTTCACAATTTCCTGCCTGACCTGCAGCCTTCTCCCAAACACAAGGCATAATCTCCTCTGGAAACCCTTGCCAGTATCAGAAGTAAATTACAAAGAAGATCCATACTGTCATCACTACCAATTCTCGTATGGTAATCTCTCTAAAATTCAACAATGAGCCAGCCATGAACAGTAGGCCCTTGCTACCAGAGCAGATCTGCATCTTTTGGCTTCTGCCCTAACATGAGTATTGAAATAATTTCTCATTTTACTCCACAAGGTAAATCACTGTATGGTCCTTGTTCGAAAGTGATTATTTAATCCAGTCTTGGCCCCAGACTGACAAGGCCCATGAACCTCTCTGCCAGCTGGCTGCCTGTACATGTATTATCTCCTGCTTGCCCTTGCAAATCCCAGGAAGTTTAGTCCCAACCTTATTTTCTTTTGTTAACCTGTACTCTAATCCAATGCATTTCTCTTCCCAGCAGTTTCTGCCAGAGCTAGATTACAACAGAGATAAGAATTATCTGGCTCACTCTAGAGCACTGCTTAACTCAGCATACATTTCAAAGGTGTATTTTATGACTTTTTGGACAACTGGTGTTTGAAATCCTAATCTGAGCAGTAACTGCACATGGGAACCCAGTCTGCACCATTTCTAAATCAGCCAGCAGTACCCCCAGGCACCCACACAAAAAAACCTAACCCAAACAGTCTCTTCTGGCAGCAGCCCTTAATCAAAGCTTGTCAGCCCTAGCAGTACAAAAGACAGTATCAATACAAATCCAATCCTAATTCAAATACCTCTGACAGCCTCCAGAGAAGCATTTATCCAATCCATCCCTCTACATGCTTGATGCAAAATTGTTGGCCCGTGCAGGTCCGACGAACAAACCTTCATCATGATACCAGGGACTGAAAATCAATGTAAACCTAGGCTAGTCTATATCTAGGCCAACAGTGGTTTTTCCTCCAAACCAGCCCCAAGCCTGTCCAACACCCTTTTCTAGACCTTTTCTTAAATCCACTGGTCTTTGCTGACTTACACCTCAGCCACAGGGCTAGGGCCCTAGCTATGCAAAAAGCACAGCCTGTAAAGCAAACCTTAACAGCCTGTGCTTTGCCAGCCCTAACCCTTCCCTGGCAATTCCTACCAGCCTGTTAACTCAGGTCATTCATATTCACAATGCTGATTGCTTTAAATAGTCAACCAGCGATAACTGCTAGCATTACATTATCCACTATACACCCAGTTGATAATACTGATTCATCCTGCTCAGAGGAATGCAGATGTATGACATGAAATAGTTACTCCAAGTTTCTCTATGTTGTGTCTGAAATGGACATTATTGACAGGAGAGACTTTTTAGCACAGGCAGATGAATTTTCCTGTGCATATTTGGCAACACAGCAGATGAGTAGCAGCTCTGCCAATAAAGGACAAGTCCCACTGTGTGATATTACTGCCCTGTTCTCTAGAGCACAGTGTCAGCCAGAAAGATTTCCAAATGAAACTGACCTTCATTTCACCAGGATTTTATCAAACGTAACATTTTTTTCTTTTAGAAAAAAGGTGTTTCTATTTACACGAATCTGAATTTTTTATCAAAACATCTAACCAGTGAAATAAACAGAATTTAGGAACAAAATTCAAGTGGAATTTAAGTTTGCTGGCATTTTTTCCAGATGTTCTGCCTTTCAAACATTAAAAGTTTATAATAGGAATATATAATTGTCAAACTATGACTATAAGAAATAAAAACATGAAAAACTCCATTTGTTCTATTTTGAGATAACATCTTAATTTTTTTAAAATGAGAGATGTTTTACTGTTTTTTGGGTTTTTTTTTGTAATTTATATATCTTGTGAAAAGATTGCGTGCACCATTGATTATTACAAAGTCAAGAAATATAGCAATTATACAATTCAGCTCACACAGAAACAGCATGAGGTTTCTTCATACAATTTTAAAGCACTCTATGTCACCAATAAAGAAACTTAAATGTCAAGTCCCACATGAAGTTTCTACTTCTGAATTATATCCAGGTGTCTAACTTGACATCTCTGAATAAGAACATTCAAGGTCAATTGAAAATCATTGTAAAAGTCATTCTGAAGACAATGATTCTAAAATTAGAGTTTTTGCTACACCTACAATTTCATGTACATCTTTTTGCATAAAAACTGCTTTGTCCCAGGAAATTAAACCTGGACAACCAGAAAAATCCCACTTTGTAAGGAAAACTTGCTAATACCACAGAGAAGCCTTTCATTTGATTTTTTAAAGTACTTTACCTTCACAAGTTGAAGGCAAAACAGTCATGGCTATAGTAAGGATGGAAAGCAGTTGCCAAGCCTGACATAACTGAGAAATATGCATGCATTTTGGTTCTCCTGTATTAGTCTTACTTGTATGTACACTTCTATATCCAAAAAAATCGAACAAATAGAATATTCAGAAGCTAAAACAATTTGTTAAAAATAATTAAATAGCATAGAGTATCTTTGTTGCATGACGTAATATCTGTAAAGTATCTTCTATAGATGTTTATTAAAAAAATAACTGATTCAAATGCAAGGAATTTTTAAGTGCCTCATCCAAGGCAAAATCTAATGCTAACCTTAGAAAACACAACTGTGAACAGGGCTTTTGTTTATGCATTTTTCTATATCCACTTAAGTCAACAGATATGCCAACTGCTGAGCCATGCTAGTCTGACTTTCAAAAGGTGCAAGCACATAACAGAACTAGTAAAACAGTTCAACGTCCACTCAGCAGTGGCTGTTCCACCTGTGCCTAATCCACCTTGCTCTCTCATATTGGTCATACAGTCGTCACACAAGTAGGGTACTGCCTGTAGTTTAACCAGTGGTTCTTATCTTGCTTTGATAGAGAAGGAAATGCAAGCACCAAGTGATAAAGGTTTTTTCCCTGTTATAAAAGATAAAAGAGGAAATACCAGAAACATAGCCCAACCCCGCTGTTACCATTTCAGGGCCATTGGTATACATGACCATTTGCCCCCAACAGGTATGTTCTAAATAACCAAGCTACTTTGCATTCATAGACATTACAAATAATACGAAGTGAGCAATACTGATTACATCCCACTGATGTTCATCATCTGTAATATAGGTGAAAGTGTTTTAGGCATTTTGAATTGACCAGCATCTGTTTTATTAAGGCATTTTCATTCTGATCTTCAAAGAGAAGAGAATGCATTCTTCAGGTCAGGCTTCTCCTTGTGAACCAGTCCTGATAACTTCTGTTTGCATTTTGTGCTGCTAACATACCAAGATGGGTAAGGGATACTCTATAGGGCTCTGCTACTTCCCAAGCTAACCCATTCCAGCCCAGCCCAGCTTAACCCAACCCAGTCACATATTGCATTTTCCAGTTTGTTGTTCAAACTTCTAGCTGCTATTAAACCAAATGTCATCTACCTCTGGGGCCCATGGTGAAAAATTTATGTAGTCTTGGATGTCCTGGAAATGATGCAGGCTTTACAGTTTTACAGCTGAAATCCTTCAAGTTCCTTGGATCTACTGGAAAAGGATTTATTTTATCTTAATTCTCAAATGTTCATTTTTGTATGTGTGTTTTCCCACAGAACATGTGCATTGCTTCCAGCAATGTGTTTTATATTACCTGGAAGAATAGAAATGCTTTAATGGGAGGAAACAATTTTATTCTTATTGCCAGTGCAACACAAAGCAGAACTTCAAAATGACACCATGACTTCTCAAGCAAAGTCATCCCATTTATTTTCGAGCTTGGGACCTCATCCTCCATTCCCTTACAGTCTTCTGTGCAACACTAGTATAAACCCCAGAAATTATGGGCCAAACACACAGACTTTCTTTCTTTTCACTTGTCACAGATGAAGCAAGCTGCATGTCCCTGATTTATATGCACCTCAGTAGCATATACAGAAAGTATCTGCCTTTTCTTGTAATGAGTTCATCTTTCCTCTTTAGGGCACACATTGGATATGCCTTTCTTGGCATAAACTCAGTCTTTTTTCCCAAGGAGTGTTATCAGATATTTAGCTATAAAGAATTCCATGTAGAGTTCAAGAGCTAGGCTTTCTGGTGTTTACTGGAAAATAAAGGTCTGGGAAAACCTCTTTAATCATTCTAATACATCTTCTCTTAGCTTATGTTGCTATAAGAGGTCAATGGCCAATGACCCTTACCTTGATAGTGAAGTCTGCCATGAGAGGCCCAGGTATTCTTAATATCTCCTTGTCAGAAAACTTCTGGAAGCTGATGCTAGAATTCTCCATGAGGAAGGAGCCTGTGGAGCTGAGGCTATTTTCACTCTTCACACCTTGGAGGGTCTTGGTTTCCAAATCTGACAAATGCATATAAATTAACTGGAAACTAGAGCATCATAATTTGTAGTAAGAGCAGGAAAATGCCCTAACACAAAACAGTAGTGGTGAAGATTTGCCTCCTAAATTAGTGATAATGCAACTTTTTTGTTCTTTTCCATGGTTTATTCACATTCCTACACCTTCTTGTTCATAATTTCTCCTCCATCTGCTTTTTGGTTTTGTTCAACCCTTAGATTTCTAGATGCACATTCATGTCCTCTAGGTTATGCTTTTACTCTCTTCCAGACATATTAATCCATTCCTAGTTAGGCATATTTGCGGTTATTTAACTCACTCTTAGTAAGTGATTTTCCTTATGTGGAGCATGACTTAGACCTTCACCCATGAGTGCTGGCTTTGTTAAGTTGCTGTTCCCTCTTTCAATTCAAAGGTCGGTCACTAACTACATGTTGCTGTGGCAGACAATTAACTGAAAGCAAGACATCCAGGAAAGAAAATCAGTATGACTGCAATCCTTTCCTCATCTCCAGAAGTAGTCTGATCCATCCCAGCAGAATAAGAAGAGGATTGCTGAACTCTCCTGAGCTCTCCCTCTGAATGTCTCTGCATCCACAGATCCCAAAAAGTGTGGCATTAATTAAGATACTGCTTGGTGACAGTTTTAATTACTAAATAATAAAAAGCATATTAAATAACTTATTAGATAAAGAGTCAGAAAATAGATCTGTTCCATCATCTAGCCAACCTCCCTACCAACTCCAAATTATGTTATACGGCATGTTCACCAGTAACCATTTTGTGGTAGTTATTTCAAAATGACAACAGATTTCATCATAGAGGATTGCAAAACTAATGCTTTCACATGTACTTGTGAAATTATGCATGAAATCTCCCACACAGAGAGGAAGCTAAGCGAAAATCTTAATTAGATGGGGACATGCTATTAATCTGTGATGGAATAACAGTTTCAGAGACAGTAAGCGGGAAAAATGTTTTTATTAGCATGAATTAAGTTGTTAATCGGGGGAAAAAAGATAATTGCAGTAATGAGACTGCTTTTCAGGATGGCTTATGGTGATTATTTCATGAAGGAAGTTGCTGAGGCAGTACTCTAAGAATTTATCCTGTATTAATGAATTCTTTCATTTTCAGTGAGACTAGTCTCCTCTGTGAATCAGTTGGCCATGTATTTATTTCTGGACAAGACTGCATGCATCAGGGATAAAGATGGTTTTAAGACTTGTGTATATATAATCGGCCTCCTGTTAACTTCTCCCACAATCAAAGTTCACAGGGCAAAATACTCCCTCCCTCTCAACTTATTTTAGCTCATACATATATAAAATCCTTTGATGGGTGAACAGAAAGATTCATGGAGACATCTGAAAGAAGAAGGAGATGTATTTGGAGTTATTAATGTTTACACAGAGCAGTTAATCTAAACCTCAACCAGTGTCTTGGGCAGACCTCACTGATTCAAATCTTTTTGTTGTAAAATGCAATATGGCCTGAGTGAAGACAGCTTTAGATTAATCTCTCCTGCTAAAATCTCATTTCTCTCTCTCTCTAAATTGAGTCTTATAGCTCAATTTCACTGAAAAAATAATAAAAGTATGACATTTTTCTACCTTAGAAGAAAGCATCTATATTGGGGAAGAAGACAGGAGAGAAAGAACGAATGCAAATCATTTACTGGGAAAGCATAACAATCATTCTAGAGCAGCTCAGGAATACCCAAAGGGCCACTAAAAAACTGAAGCGCAGGCAGCATTTGAACATTTAAGAAAAACATAATATATTTTTTCTTAGTTTATAACCTGTAATTTGCTGGTCTTTATTCACAGCCCTAAATCTAAAGAACCATCAAAAGATTATGGTGTGCCCACTGTTTCCTCAACACAAGCAGTGAGCTACAGAAAAGGACTGATAAACCACCCCTCATTTTTCCATTCAGTAGAAGCTCTTTGGGTGAAAGAAATCTGAGGATGGGAATAGTTTGTTGTTTCACCTCCTTGCTGACACTAATGCTGACACTATTTATACTGACAAGCTTAAAGGACTCTAACTAGTCTGTATTGCAGGAAAGTCCTATTACCTTTTGGAAAAGGAAAGCAGGAAACCTACTTATCTCACAATAATTTGTGCTTCTAAGAGCTTATGAAGTCCAGTTTGTGTCTTTTTTGGCAGTAAATCCCATTTACCAACACTGTAGTGCTCATTTGCTGCTGATGAAAAAAGGAGCAACTTGTGAGCAGCTACTGCATTATAAGGTCAAAGAGAGGGATAAATGGAGTTTTTATTTGTGAAATAAACGAATTTGCCTTCAGCTTTCCCAGAGTGTTCTCAAATACTGCAACCCTTCTCACAGAGAAGAGACGTACACAACTGCTGGGATACAGAGCTCCCTATCAGCCAAAGCAGGGAAGTGATTTATCTACTAAGTGATGAGCTAGTAGCATTCAGTGGTCTTAACTCTGGCAATAAGTGGTATCACTACTAAGGAGCAGGGTTTGTCTTTTGCATGCTGTTTCTGATCTTTAGACTGAATTTGTGTGTGTGTGTGCATGCGTGTCCATCTACAGCATAAGAGAGATTATCAAAACAGAAACATATGTTAAAGTCATGAGCAGCTTGGTGGCTAAGTTCTGCTGTAGGGAAGCTTATACTTCACTGTTCTCAATATTTCTTCACTCAGTGGGACATATTTTATTAATTTGTAACAAAAGCAATTGGCACCAAGTGAGCCAGCTGAAGGATAAGCAAACAGAAATGACTGAGAAATTATGTAGGGGCAAACAATTCTGCAATGTTGGCTAAGCTCTGCTCTGAAGAGTGTGTACCACTGATGTAACTAGGTCCTTGGAGAGCTTCTGAGGGCACGACTCATCCCTGTGTCAAAATCAGTGATCTGAGAGAGGGAAACCAGATACCACAGTGTAAACAGAGCACTGCGGGTTAGCAAGACTTTCATAAACAAATGTACACTGACTTCTTCTACTTACATAAATGATCGGGTCCTTTCAGCATGAGGCGAATTTGCCTGCTTCCATAGGGAATAGTAACCACCGTATCATCCACTGTGGGAAGGCAAAAATGCAAGGAGTAAACAAGCAAAGAATTCTCATCTTGTTTTCAAATAAGCAGTGAAATAGGTGCTTACAAGGCAGTCAAAATAAAAGCTTTTGGACCAATTAAACAACTCTATGAATTATGGGAGAACATCGCAAATCTGTAAAAGAACTCTTTAAATGTGTTAAGAACATTCTACCTAAAAAAACCTAAACCTGTTGGTTTTCTTTATTGTCAACTCCTTCACAATCATTTCTGGATTTCAATATCAATAGCTTTCTATTTTACCATGGGTCCACTTAAATCTCTTCCAAGACTTTTGAATTGATGTTTGTTGTGAAGTAGAGAAGCATAAGCCTATTCTGAGGTTAAACTAGAAAAGCCCATTTTTTTTTTCCCAGCTGAACACTACAGCTTCTTCATGACCCTGTCCATGCTATGTGATGATCTCCCACTGCCCTCAGGCACGCCTTCCATTCACGCCTTTTATTTTAATGTTTAAAAGGGCTACAATTCTGCTTCACTTTCCACACCATTCCCTTTTGAGGATGTCCCTGGAAAAACAGAAGCCCATTAGATTGTCATGTAAACAGGTCTTACAGAAGGATCTTGCACCTCTGAAGCCCTTTTAAGCTCTGCCAACTGGATTGCTCTTGTGAGACCTCACTTGGAGTATTGTGTACAGTTCTGGTGTCCTCAACATAAAAAGGACATGGAGCTGTTGGAGCATGTCCAGAGGAGGCCACGAGGATGATAAGAGGGCTGGAGCATCTCCTGTATGAAGACAGGCTGAGAAAGTTGGGGCTGTTCAGCCTGGA
>NW_009917751.1:3376-5872 GCF_000696875.1 Nestor notabilis | reverse complement strand
TCCGGCCCTGGCGGTGTTCAAGGCCAGGTTGGACAGAGCCTTGGGTGACATAGTTTAGTGTGTGGTGTCCCTGCTCATGGCAGGGGGGTTGGAACTAGATGATCTTAAGGTCCTTTCCAACCCTAACTATTCTATGATTCTATGTTTCTATGATTCTATGATTTAAACTGAGGTATGAACTAGAATGCAGGTCGCATGCTGCTGTGAAAGTTAGTTTGGTCAGCAATTCTAAAGAGACAGCAACCTCAGTAATTTCCCAAAGGGAGACAGGAAAGAAAGGTGTGGATAGATGCTAGAAAACGTTCCCAATTCTATGCCTGGGTCGTGGAGTTGGTGCACAGAGAACACTGACCTGGACTAACCAGCATGCCTAGATTCTTCATTCACCTTTCCCTATCCTTTTTGCCTTCTTCTCCTATAACTAGAAGTCAGGAAAGAAAAGGTATGCATGCCTAACAGGATTGGTTTTGGGGCGAGGTAATAAAAATGGGCGGAATGAAGCCCCTTTCACTATCTGTTCATTACTAGTGCTCACACCTGTGTCATGTAATGACTGCCAGCAAGAATTATCACTCTATTCCCAAAGCAATGTGTTGCTTTGTCAGGTAAGGCTAACTCAGCCCATAAAAACGTATTACCTTTCATCCAAACATATGAGATGGGGCCTTAAGTTTCTGACAAGACCAAACTGGCATAACTGTTTCAGCCTAGCTAGATCAGGATTCTCAGTTACCAGCAAAATAGTTACTAATGTTGTCATTTTATGCCAAAAATGAAGACAACAGAAAGATGGAAAACTAGAGGAAACGGGGACTTCTGAAAACCACATTTACTCATTCAATCCTATGACTTGAAAATGTGAACTTAAATTTTAAATTCAGTCAAGTGCCATAGGAATTTCTGCCACTTTTATATTGGAGAGCTTTATGGGATAAAATAGCCATACTTTTGTGAGCTCTCAATATCCAAGAAGTGAAGGGGCAGACATAGGCAGTCTAATAAATCTGTGAATGTCACAAGAATTGTGTAGAGATGAAGCCCAAGCTCTTCTGAGCTTTATCATCTTCTTCAAAATCTGATTTGATAGGTTTCCTCCATCTATCCAGAAATTTTAGTGTCTCCTAAGACTTCTGTGGCTAAACTCTATTCAGCACACATTCTGCTTATACACATCTTTGATATCACATTAATTGGCCAAGTTAGACATCTTTCATCTTTACACAGAATTAAAATATTCCATTTGAAAAGACAAAAATTCAAGTCTTTCTTACAAAATTAATTAAATATTGCTATTCTAATGCTGATTTTATTGGTACCATTCTGGCACTCACATTCAAGATACCGAATAGGATAAATATACTTTATCCATTTTGGGGAATAAAATCCATGAGTATAACATATCATTCTGCTGTATAATATATATATCATGTTTATTGGAATAAGCCTGGAAAAACCAATAACTTCAATTTTTCAAAAAATATTAATGGTCTCTTTGCAAGTCTTCAAAGAGAGTCCCATGTCATTATTATATTTGACTGTCTCTCAGCTGTGAGCTCTGTGTTGGAGAGTTAAACACTCACTGATATATCACAGACAGTTTAAATCATGCAACCATATATACCATATATTTGTAGTATGTCTCTTCTGCCACAGGGTATTGTTGGGACTATATTTCACGTGATTTTGTCATTTCTCTCCATTTGAAATCCTAGCACACTTCATGTGATATGCCAATCTCAGTGGGATTTATGCTTATCACAGTACTTCCTGCTTTTACAAGCAGAAGCAGTAGGGACTGAAGGATGATTTCCTGAGGTTTACAGTGATAAGAAGGAGACATTTCCTGTGAAGAGACATGTGGAATTAAGCATCATAATATTTAGTCACAGCTCCTTCCAACAATAAGCAGAGAGGCAGATTGTGGAGCAGCTGTGTGATGCACTCTGAAGAAAAAGCACGAAGTGTATTAATGGGTGGTTGGTTTCCTTCAAGGGGATGCATAGGGTGGTGAGGAAGAGTCCCAGATAACTGAAAGAACAGTGGCCCAGGGCTGTGAAGAAAGTGCAAGGATTTAGCAGAAGGTTGTATGCCAGGTACATACATGGATTCCCATGAAAGATAAGTTTCTTCTGGTTTTGGATTTTGAATATGGATTTTGTCCAAGCAGTCTGTCAATTCTCATGATGAAAAATGGAGTTGTTTCTATTTCCCTATAACTACTGATATTCAACTGAAATCTGGAACTGCATCTGGTTTTGAAAACCATGGCAATAGTAATTAGATAAATATCTACTCTGTCTCAGCATAGCAATTTCTATAATTCTCTTTCAAATGTAATTTACTTCAGTAGTAGACATCAATCCTTTTTTTTCAGTGAAATACTAGCTTTCACAAGGTGATCAGCAGACTTCACCCACCACTTGTGGGATAAACTCTCTAGCTCCCTGGTGAATACAGAGAAGCAAGCTTGAATATACCTTATCTTCATAGGAAGAT
>NW_009917751.1:0-3365 GCF_000696875.1 Nestor notabilis | reverse complement strand
CTCTTTCCAAATGGAGATATGAAAAAAATGAAATATTCACTTTTTGCAGACTTTGAAAGATTGAAACACCCAAGCTTAGGACTAAGAGAAAAGGATATTTCTGGAATTAATTTTTTTATTTTTTTATTTTTTTCATAGAAACAAAAGCATAAACACAGGTGCTTCCTTTTTCACAAAAATGCAGGAGAAAATTCAACATCACATTGCCTCCTGCCCTCCTATGCTTTTCTTTCTGAGGCAACTGGGAGATATATATACCCTTATAAATACTGAGGAAGCTATTCCCGTAGCAAGTGCTAAGTGTTTAAAAGCTCTATGAATTTCTTTCTAGTAATATTTCCTTCTCCTATGCTTTTGCATGACAGAAACAGCATGGAGAAGTGAACTGGATAATGGCACCTAGAAAAAATGAACTGAGTTTGATGAGCTCAAGCCTGTATCTGGTGTGGTTTTGAGATACAAACAATTTAGAAACTACTGGGAAAGCACTGGAATAAAGGTCACTGTCCAGTTTCCTTCACACAGCCCTCAAACTTCAATGCTGTGCTCTCTTAGGCAAACAAAAATGCCAAGTGAGGCCACAGAACACCTCCACTAATATTTGGTCACTGCTGCACATGCCCCTTCTGATTTTTCTTGTTTCGTGGCAGTCTGGTTCACACAGACTTTTAATGCTTTGTTTACACCATGGACGAAAATACACATAATTCTTGGGAAATGAGGATTATTTTGTAGAGATATCTTGGAATTAAGCTATTGACTAGCCAAACATAATACAGTCATTCCAGCAAGTAGATCAGGCTCTGATCCCAGATATGCTAATGTAGCTACATTTAGAGTGACAAATTAGCGAGATGCTGACACAGAAAAAGTGCCAAAGTGACAGAAATTTAAACAACCCTGAGGAAGATAGATGCAGAAAATAAACACAGAATAGATTTTTAAAAGCTTATTGAAATTTAAAATCTCAAATTTTCACAGCATGTATGTAAACTATTCTATGATTCTATAAACTGTTTGGAAGCAAAACAAAAAGCCTTCATATTAATTTATACATGTGAAGGAGATCCATAAGTGTGCCTTTAAAACTGTAAAAAGCCAGCTTAAAGGAACACTTACTTTTGATATATTTAAAATTCATACTTTGTTGCCTAACAACACGTGTGTCTACAGCAAGGGAGAGAATGCTGCCATGGGGTTTATACAGAGTGCATACAAAATCTGATTATCTACTTGAGTTCTGAATAACAATTATTTGCAGGCAAATATGTTTAAACTATCAATTTTCTAACGTTTTTTCACATTTGTCTCACTCTAATAATACACTTTTTGCCATCTGCTCTTCTAACTATATAACATTCTTTATATTTAATATCAAACCATTCAATGGAGAGACTATTTTATTAAAATTTTAGTACTGTGCATAGTATTTAGTGTCTTTATCCTCAGTAGAGGAGAGACGAGCACCTTTTTACCACAAAGCAACTGAAAAGCAATGAATTATTCCTACAGGAAAACGTATTTGCCAAGAAAATTCACAAATACTATCATGTCTCAAGCAGCTCGGAGATTTCTGAATCAATTCACACTGCAGAAACAGTAACAATGAGGTGAAATTCCATTCCTAAATCTTTGTGAAATATTTCCTTTTCCCTCTAAGGTACAGTTCTGCCTCGGCAATGGAACTCTTGTGAGGATCATCCCTGCCTCCCTCCTTCTCTTCCTCTCTGCCTCCCTCCCTCTCTCCTTCCTTCCTGCCACCCTTCCTTCCTCTTTTAACCCTTCCTTCGAACTGCCCAAACATTCCCCATCTCTCCTCCCAAAACTATAGCTCCATTTGTGGTACTGTAACCAAGATGAAAAGCCTGCCTGGAGTCCAGGATAAACTAACCCTGTCACTGGGGCACACTAATGCTCTTTACCACTCAGTTGAAGCTCGCTCAAACAGTGCGCAGGTAAGTCCATATCTGTCTGTACCCACACGTGTAGGCACCTCCTAACGACTCAGGCACCTCAGTCCACCCCAGGACTGAGCCACTATGCTCAGCTTGCAGCACACATGCTGAGGGCATAGGTCTGGGAGGGAACACTCTGCCATGGTGGCAGCACCATCCTCCCAAGGTGCCCCTCTGCTGTACAGCAGCATAAAACCACTCTGTGTTGATCAGTGTTGACTGTGTTCTGTGCCTAGCCAGCTGTACAGCCAGACCAGTGCGAGTAGAGGCAGCTTTTCTCATTCCACAGCTCCTTGCAAGCAACTAGGTAGCAGAAATGGGGAATTTGTTGGTGACACCTTCCCACAATCTTCTGTCCACCTCCACAGCTAGAGCTGCAGTTTGAGCAAGCCTAATTTAAGCCAATAGGGAAGAAACTGCGGGGACAACCAGTACATGACCATGCAATTGCCTGAGAAAGAGTGGAGTGAGATGTAGCTTGCAAGAAATGTGTATTTCACTAAGAGGGGAAGATGGCACTTGACAGAAGGGGCAGCTTACGTTTATTTGCTGAGAGCTGGGACTTATACTGGCCCCGAACCAGCCGGCAGGTGGTCCCATCACCATTGCAGACCCCACAGTTGTCTTCCTTGACAGCACTTCCCAGCTGGTGGTCACAGCCAACGATCTGGCAAGAAAGAAAGATGTGCATTTCAATGTGAGCAACTACTGACTGATTGCTTGATCCACCTCTGCAACTAATTACCACCAAATTTCTCTCTCGGCATCTCTAGAGGGCTGTAAAGTGCCTTAGCAATGAAAGAGGCTGGGCAAATCTGTCTGGGAGTTCGAACTGAATTCAGATGTGAGATAGACAGCAGGTTAGTACTCAACGGCTTTTGCAGTCCAGAGAAACAAAAGAATATTGTTGGAGAATGTTTTTAAAGGCATTGTGAACATTTCTTGGTCAGAGACCAATCAAAAATTTCACTTATAGTTTCAAAAAGAAAAATTCTTAAGATAAATAAGACAAATAGGAAGCGGACAGCTAGGTAAAAATAAAGAGCAGCACAGATAAATAGCAACATGGCTGAGATCTCAGTGAAATTCTACCTGTTCTGCAGTTAGGAAAACCATGTGGTTTTCATTATGTTTGACAATAATCCTATTCCATGCTATCATTGCCTGTGTTCAGACATTGTTAAAGATCTGATAAATAGGAAGGAATGGTTAAAACAAAGAACTTCTGAGAGTCAGAAGTGCAATTATCTGCCCTGAAACTGGCTTTACTCTTATGTGCAAATTGTTTGGTTCAAAACTTTAAAAGTTGAATGGATGAACCCATTGACCTCAGTTTGCAAAAAACCTACAGTTCTCAGGAGAATCAAATATAAATATAAATTAATAATTAAATTAATAATAATAAAATAC
>NW_009917750.1:8325-29561 GCF_000696875.1 Nestor notabilis | reverse complement strand
GAAGGAGCCCGGCGGGCCGCGCCGAAGGACAGCGAGTTGTCCGGAACAGCGAGTTGTTCACCGTCTTCCTGAGGGAAGAAGTCTGCCTTTTCCCCACCTGAGGAACGGCATAACGTTAAAGTGCAGTGAAGCGCTGTAGCGACTGCTGGTTGTACCGCCCTCTCCACTCGCTGTGGGGTGCACCCTGAAACGGCTCACAGATGTCTCTGATGTGCTCTGTGGTTTTTGCTGTCTTGGAAACTCCTATTTTAAGTGTATGCACTATAAAAGGCAAAATACTTACTTGGTGTGATCCTACCCTAAAAAAAAAAAGCAACCCACATGCCTCCCAGGCATGTGGGTTTGTTTTTTATACTGGTGGAAGCTGGCAGTTCCTTATCAGCGCAGGAGTTGAGGACAGAGTCGAGGAGGGACAGACCTGTGATTTCTAGGCAAAGTTTAGAGTTATTAACTTGCTCTGTTGCGTAGCCTCGAGTGTGAGTTGCTGGTTTCCTGTGCAGAAGCTAAAGGTGAATGAAAATCGGCTTGAATCTCTCGACTTCTTGAAAGCAACTATGCATAGCATGTCTCATTAAGATCTGAGTATTTGCAGTATGGACATTTCAGTTTGGAGAAGTGCAAATGACTAATACATTTGAAATGTTTTAGTTGCATTAGTAGTTTTATAACCAGCTTCATCGGAAGAATAGTGAACTGTTGCAAGGCAGAAATGTCTTGCTTGATATAGAAAGTACTGCAATGTTGCATGCTCCTCTGTTGCATTTAGAATTACCTGGTAATACTTACCTTGCACTTACGTTAAGTTAATTTTTCAACATCAGATGTTACTTGCTCACTTTGAATCCTGTAAAATTCGTAAGTCATTCATAGCAAGTGATAGCTTTTGCCAGTAAAATTTAGCTTAAAATGAAACATCTGCAGACAGTTAAAATACTATGTCACTATTAACTGATGTATTAATACACTGAGATCATGAGGATTGTGGGTATAAGAAGCTCTCAAGATGGCTAATGTATGTGATGTGTTTATAGATTTCAGCCTGTAGTACTTTCTGCTGCTAAAATAACTTGCCACTTTGAGGTTTTGCAGTTTATACAGTGTAACTACACCCTTGATCCCCGTGACTCCATGAATCTTATAGGATCTACTGTCTGGAACACTTCCACTTCTTGCTGACTTTAGATGAAACTCATGTTTTTAGGAAGAGCAATTGGTCTGCAGCAATGAACTGATGTAATAGGTATATTGGCTGTAAGGATGTGAAGCCTGAGTGTATGAAATACTTTTCCTTGAAAGGAAGACTTCAGAATAAGGCTTTGCTTCTTTGAGCTTAGCCTGTATCACTGGGTTGTATGACTATTCCCCCCGCCATCCCTGACCTTCTTCTCAAAAGAAACCTGAGCTGATAAAATTGCATTTATTAGAGAAATTGAGAAACAGAATTAGTTTCTTTCTGCAGCTTGCTAATGCCAGCTTTTCTTTCATACTGGACTGTTTTGGAAACCTGGTTTTTGCTTCTTGCCTGCTAGCTAGATAAAAAGAAAGACTGTTGAGTTATTTTGTGTTAATTCACAAAGAGCAAATAGAAATGGTGTAATCTGAGGTTGTACTTACAAGGAAGATGCCCTGATCTAGTAGAATACGGCTTTGACTACATTAGGAAGAATACAGAATTAAAGATCTGTTTCCTGTCTGGAGCTGTGTTTTCAGTGCATCATTCTGAAGTGCCGAGGTGATCCACAAAGCTGTAGTTTCACGGGAGCAGGACAGGTTATCTAATTGCAAGCCTTCTGGTGACTACACAGGTGATGGCAAAGAGAAATGTCAGCATAACCAAGACAGTAATGTAACTGCTAGCTCTTTGTGTTGCCTACTGTCTGCTCAGGGTTCTTCGTGTAGCATCAGTATCACAGAGTGCATGGTGGTAGGTACTGACCAGCAGTGAAGTTTTTCAGTGATAACTCATCACACACAGCAATACCATTCTCTGGCTACTCAGCCTATATTAAGGATTCCACAGCTTGGAAGGTGCAATATTCATGAAACTATTGCATCTGTAAGGAACTGCTGGTAGCAGCGTTTGAAGTGTTTAGACCCATTCTTGTGCATGGTCTAGGAGATGGGCTGTGTGGGGAAAGGGGCTAGGCTGTTGAAGTTAGTAAAATCAGTCTTTACAAGTTAGTCTTCCCCATGGTAAATTCCATGGTATGCTTCATTTCTGTGTTGGTTCCCACTATGTGACAGTTCAGTTCTACTGCATCTTGAATATTCTCTTGGGAGATAGCTTTTGCAGAGCAGTACTCAAATTGTTTTGAAGTAACTTGACAAAATTTCTTAAGTATGAGATAAGGTGCATATTGCCCATGCAGACTCTGCATGTAGAGGTAAGTGGCAGAGGCTTTTTTGCACCAAAATAACCTTTGACTGAAGCCAAGAATTTGAGGGAGAGGCTTCAGATTAATATCACAAGATTAATAATGTACTAAGTCAGTCCTTTTTTTAACTGAAGATCTTAATGTTTTTGTTGGCTGATACTTGGGGTGGATGCGTGTCTCTTATGAGAGGGTTGGGGTTTGGTTTGGTATTTCTTGTAGCTAAAGATGTGACACCATAAGACAACAGAAGTGGTTGGGAGAGGGAGGAAATAGTCAAGCCCAACAGGCAGGGAATAATTTAGAGCTTGCTAAATAGACTATTTAGTGGGCAGTGAAATGAAACTGAATTCTGACTGATCAAACTTCACTAAGAGGAAATGAACCATATGGTGATTTTAAATTTATTATTTTTAATAACATATTCAGGAAATTTTTAGCTTATTTTAGAAAGAGGAGTTTCTATAAAAGACAAGGATAATGCAGGAATCTTAAACCTATCACACATTATATAAAATCATTTCATAGAGAAGAAAAGTCTCTTCTTTCTAGCAGTGAATTTATAAGCACTTATGGACAGAGTATTGTTATATTACTGCCAACTGGAGAAAGCAAGTTCTCCTCTGATGCTTTAAACTCCATTCATTTACTACCTTGTATGGATTCTGGCTTTCTGTCAGTACAGGCATAGCCTACTCTTCTCACTTCATTGTTTTGGACAGAACTGCTTCAGAGCAGTATTGCTGCTGCTGTTCTGAAGACCAACAGTACCATGGGTGAAGCTGCTGAGTTCTGACATGCTGGGAAGTAATTCTGTGCGTGAGAATTAAGGTAATAGAGGGGAACCTTAGAAGGGACTTGAGAAGTACACATAATTTAAATACTGCAGCAGGATCAGTGATTCAAGGAGGTGCTGGCTTTTCAGGGGCTGGGTTGTTGAACCAGGTCAATGCTCTGAAAGATGTGACCTGCTTTACCTGAGAACAAATACCTGACCATTATCCTGTTTTTCTGTCCTTCATTTTATCTGGGCTTGAGCCATTTGAGGGCAGTGACAATGGTGTAGAAGTCTCATAATGAAAGATTGAAGACATGGTCATAAATGAAATGACTGAGATCTTTCAGGACAGCTATCTGCTCTGGAAGTCCGGCACTTGCTTACATGATAATGCAGTTTCAGCCTTTTCATCTTCAATGCTATAGGTGCTGTCCTTTTGTATTTCAGTCTATATAAGTGTCTACCTGCATCCAATTTCTAGTACATAACTTTTAATGTGGAAAAATTGCTTTATCAAATTGTTAACCATCAAGTTTCTCAAGAATGTATTCTTGCTGGATGCTGTGATATGCCTTTATTTTGCTACTAATATTTGGAGGCTTGTCAAAGTATAGTGACATCTTTAAGCATATTAGTCACTAACTACAACTAGCAGGTCAGGCTAGCCATCAGCAAAGGTCCTCAGCTTATACTGTGTTGTAGTCATGGTTTGTCAGGTTGTGCCTTTAAGTAGAGCTGGGTCAAGCACTATTTTTAAAAGGTAAAAAAAAATACAGTCTAGAGTAGGATTAAGCCTAACTGGAGATTGATGAGAACAACACCCTATAGTGCTGGGTTAAAGTTGTGAGGTCAGTCTATGAAAACTACTGCCAGCTGAAGCCCGCCTCATCTAGGCACAACTAAACCTACAGAATTTACTCTCAAAACTGGTGTAATTCTCTACCAGTACTCAGGCAGTGATAAAGTTTAAAACCAACAAACATTAAAGTCAAACAATCTGAACTGTTGAAGAGTTACATTTAGTGTGGCTGTAGCAGCTCTGTCCTATGATCCTAGCAGATGAGGAAGTAGTGATGACCTGAAGCCATCAGCATGTTCTCAGTGCATATCCATGGGCCTCTGTCAAGTGAGAAGCTGCTTGGGGTTACAGGCCATGCAGAAAGAGCTGTGCGTGTTCCTGAAGAGGCTGTAAATTGCCTACCAACACCTGCAAAGCACCAGCTTGGAAACTGCCTGTATAAACCTGTGAAAAATGTAGCCTGCCTTGAAATCCTTGTCATGATTGCAGGCAGCAAAAGTTGAATACCTGGCAAAACATTTAGAATGAGGAGAAATGGTCTGACTGTTCTGGAGGGTGGGTGGGAAAACAGCTTCTTCATCCTTAAGTGTTCTTCTAGCATATCTGACTTGCCTGTATCTGAGGGTACACAAGAGAAGTGAGCTGTTGAGGACATCTTGGTGTTTATTGAGAGGAAAATTAGCTTGCAATATTTATGTGTTTTTATTCATGTATCTTGGAAAAGGATGGAGAAGAAAAGAAAAAGGTAAGCTTTCTCCTTGTGGAATTTTCTGTGCATGAAAAAAGATGTCTCTCAAGGGATTTTTGTGTGGGTTTTGTGTGGGTTTTTTTGGGTTTTTTTTGTTTTGTTTTATGTTTGTAGCTTGTTGTGGGATATGTATGGATTTGCCTCTCCCCATCTCTCGGTTATTGTACTGGATTATCTCTAAGATGAAAGAAATGGATTGATAAAGCACCTCATCTAAGCTCCATAGAACTCAACCTTAGTTACAAGGAAATCAGAGGACTAGAAAAGCCCTCATGATTTTGTGAGAGAGTAAGACTTTTCATTATAGGTCTCTAGGTCTTGTCTATGTGTAGTAGAGGGAGTTTAAACAGTAAAAATTTATTGCTTTTTTGAAATAGAACATTCTACTTGAGTATATCTGCAATTTCTTTAGGGGTGATTTACCATATTGTGAAAACTTTGGCTGTATGTTCTGAGGAAGTAGATAAAACCCATCAGAGTATGTTCACAGGAGGAAGAGGAAGAAGCTTGATGAATGATTAATTGGACATCAAAAGCACATCATAAACTTTTTACTTGTTTTTATCTGTTAGGAATTATCTTTACAAAAGTGATAAATTAGCTTCTCATTTGAATGGAATAATCTCTTTGTTCTGTTATGTTTGGATACTTAATTTGTACCAGTCTCTTCCATCAGCTTTAAAAGGAATCTTTTGTTCTCTGTTCCTTTAAATGTGCATAGAGATGGTTAATGCGTCCATTAGTAATTACATGCAGCTTGGGTTTTGGGCATAAAAACTGAGAATATTATTATGGAATGGATAATGTTAAAGTGGCAGTTGAACTAAAAAGTTCCATATGCCAACAATATGGTGTATTCCACTTCTGCTCTGGAAAACTTAATGTATGCTTTCTGCTGTCTAAGTGAATTACACCAGTGAGGGAGGAGTTGTGAAATCTGTATTAACGGCCAATGTTTAGTGATAGATTCTTATTCTGGACTTCTTGTAACTTCAGTGTCATGTAGTTTTGCTTTGTGCTTTGAAACAAGAAGATGTTTTTCTCCACATAGTGTTATTGGACTGTAGACCTAGAATTCCTTTTACAGAGTTTAATAAAACAATGAACCAAGTAAAGTGTGGTTCAGTGTGTTTTACAATTAGAAATGTGTAGCTTCAGGACATAAGTGGGGTAATTTATAGGTGTCTTCCCATTCCAAATGTAGTTGAAATTTGGATTTCAGAGGACTGGGGTAAGGGGGGGCAGAACCAAGCAGTTGTTCTAAGGATGTGTGCGCAAACACGTGGTGTTAATGCCAGTTACTGGAAATGATGCCTGAAATCATTAACTGGTGGTTGTGAATGCTAGGGTATATTTCTTGTTCCAGATCTGCTAGAATTCTTAAATAAAAGTCAACTTCTTTATTGTTCAGCTTGTGTCTCTTGTTCCGTAGCTTTTGTTTCTGACTTCATTGTTTTACTTAAGTGTTACTGGCTTTGTATCTTTTCACCTCAAATACAAAGTGTCTATTGTTAATAATATCAATCTTCTGCTGCCATTCTTCATTCTGAAAAGCAAGTAAGACTGTAAAACTAGACCTTAAACATTGCAATGTAATGATTTTTGGTTTTACTTCTTGTTGTGGGTTGGGTGTTTTGTTGGTTTGGTTTTGTTTTTTAATTTATTTTAGTGACACAAGTTCTATTGTATCACTCAGTCAAACATTGAGGGCAATTCTTCTTGATGCAGAACTTGCTTCTGTGACTGTGGCTTTTAATTCTTGCAGAATGATAACATTCCTGGCGCTTACCTTTAAACAGAGCAATAGGAGGCCTTACTAAGGAGCATTATTGTTATCTAATTTAAACAGTAAAGCATCTTTTCTTATAACTAATAACTGTTGTAAGTGTATCCATGAAATTGTTTGTAATGCTTAATTGTAAATTTCTTCCCTAATTTTCAAGACAAAAGGCAATAAAGTGAACCCTGAATCATGTCCTGTAATTGGAGTCTAAAGTAACAACTTGTGTTGATGCATGGAAGTACACCACAGATAAGTGGTTATTGCGACTATTTGCATTTCAGAAGACACTGTATGAGAACTTGCTGCATGGAGAGATGAAATCATGAAAGAAGGCTGGATCATCTTTCCAATTACAAATATTTCACCAATAACTTTCATCCCCTCAGAACATGAGCCTAGCATCCCAGCAGCTCCCAACTGGATTGGTGGTGGTGGGTGTGGAATTAAGTAAATAATATTTGAAAGTAGGTCTAGTTTGTCCCTGTAGTAGTTTCAAGCCCTAGTGAATCTGTAAGAATATGAAAAGCTGGATACAGAGAATCAGTAGAGGACAAACCATTCCTTTGCTTGCTTTGCCTAATAATTTAAGTCTACTGAGCTATGACATGTACTTGCCCCATCCTGAGAATAGAACCAAAGTTTTTCTGTGAAAATGTACAGGACAACTCACTTTATTCAGAGTAAGAGATTTATTTCAATTATTTACATTATGAATAATGGTCAATGGATAACAATACTGGCTGATGAAAGGGAAAGGAGGATAAAAATTCTCTTAACTGCCAAAGGCTTTCTATGATTACTGAAACTGTCAGTTCAAATTGACTCTTAGTTGATGATGATCTCTCTTTTTCTTGCTGAGAGAACATGTTTTGGAACAGTTCCTTGGTATCCTGACTTCATGGGTAGGGTAGGAAACTGATGATTCATGACAGGATTCTCCCACAAAAAGTGGAGAAAAGAAACAAGCTGTTCCTATAGGAAACTTGTGTGTCTTGTTGCTGTTGGCTTAGAATCCTTATGAAGACACCTTTTGTAATAAAGCTGCATTACATTTTCCATCAATTGTTAGGCCCACAGAAGAGCTTCTATCATGGAGGATAGGTTTTCCTTGTGCCAAACATTCAGCGTGTCTTGGGAATTGTCAAACACAGATCTTCCCTGCATGCTTGGGTATCATTCCTCCTGAGTCACCTGTCCACGCTTCTACCTCTTGTGTCCCTGCTTTTCATGTCAATTTTGCCAGGAGCATTCTGTTCATCCATGTAGGCCTCCTGCCACCTTTGCTTGACTTCCTGCTCATCAGAATGAACCATCCTTGAGCTTGGAAGACGTGATGCTTGACAATTAACCAGCCCTTTGGAACCTCTCTTTCTGAGATTGTATCCCATGGGATTTCTCCAGGCAGGTCCCCGAGGAGGCTAAATTATGTTCAGAAGCTCAGGGTCTGACTTCTCTTGTTTCTTCCTTTCAGGATCCTGATATCTCATGGTTGCTGCAGCTAAGGTTGCACCTGACCTTTGCATTCCCAGCCAGTTCTTTCTTTTTTCTAACAACAGAATACCTCATATCTTTGGCTCCTCAATCTCTATCTATCTAGTAGTGAAAGATGATACTTAGAGCTTACAGTGTGTGATAAGAGAAGGACAGAATTTCTCATTGCAGTGGAGGTAAGCAATTTTCACATTCAGCTGATATTCTGTTGTGGCCTAACAAGGTTTGACTTGAGCAACTGTCATGCCTAATCTTTTTTCCTCAGGTACGTATGGTGCCTAAATTAAATGATGAAAAACAGAACTGAGGAAAAAGTACTGCTTTGGTTAGTTTTACAAGCTTTGTGTATGCAGCTTGAAATGTTTGGGTATGCTGCAACTGTTCTGGTCTCAGTATTCTACAGACTAGAGTTGTGACAGTTTTTAGTTGCTTAACTAGGATACAGAAAATCTTGTATGGTAGTTCCAAAATTGTCTAAATTCCTTAATTGTCCTAAAATGTACCCATTAGTTCAAGGCAGTCTCAGTTCAGGTTAGCAGTGGGCAAAGACCAAAAGCCTTATTCTGGAAGGGATGTAAATGTAACTGCATTTGCAGTTCATAAGGATATTCAGGAGTAATCAATATTCTTGTAATGGTGTTTATCCAGTAATGAATCTTTTTTAAAGTAGTTGATAAATTACAAAAAACAATCCATTTCTCTTTTTAATGGGCACTTGGGCCATACTAGACTTATTTTCAGTGTTTATCTTCTGTTTGTGGGAATAGTAAAGTACAATGCTTTGAAATTTGAGCTGCATTTTAGTAGCTGAGTCTTTGCATCAACTACAGAGACAAGTCTGTCTTGTCTCCTGAAATGCTGAAGAGTGCACAAGAGAGCAGCTATAAAAATTAGTTTCTGAAGCAGGTATAGTCGCAGAAGGGCCAAAGTAGCACTTGGAGAAATGGCAATTATTTCTGTAACCCCTCAATTGATGAGGAGCACTCTGGCATGTGCTGGATAAGTCACAAGTGTCACCTTAGCTAAGTCATTGTATTATGGTAAAGAGTAATGTCTGTAAGCCATGTTGGCTGTCACCAGTCACCTAATTTTCCATGTGCCTTAGCATAGTTTCCAGGAGGATCTGCTCCATGATCTTTCCAAGCACTGAGGTGAGACAGACTGGCCTGTAGTTCCCTGGGTTTTCCTCTTTTCCCCCCTTTTTTAAAAAAATGGGGATTGTTTCCTCTTTTCCAGTCAGTGGTAACTTCACGGGACTGCCACAGCATCTCAAATATGATAGATAGTGGCTTAGTTTCTTCATCTGTCAGTTCCCTCAGGACCTGTGGATGCATCTCATCAGATCTGATGAACTTGTCCACCTTCAGGTTCCTTAGATGGTCTTGAACCTGATCTATGGTGTGTGGTTTTTCACGCTCCCAGTGCCAGCCTTTGCTTTCTGTGATGTAGGTGCTGTGGCTGAAGCACTTGCTGGTGAAGACTGAGGGGTATGTGGGGGAGGGAGTTGAGTACCTAAGCCTTCTATGACAGGGCTACAGTGTTGGTGGATAAGGAAGAACAACTGATGTCATCTACCTGGACTTGAGCAAATCATCTGAAAGTGTCCTGCATGACATCCTTGCCTGTAAACTAGAGAGACATGGATTCGATGGATGGACCACTCTGCAGATAAGGAATTGGCTGGATGGTCACACTCAAAGAGTTGAAATCAATGGCTTAATGTTCAAGTGGAGACTAGTGACAAGTGGCATTCCTCAGGGGTTGGTATTGAGACCAGTGCTGTTTAACGTCTTAGTTGACATGAGCAATGGGACTGAGTGCACCTTCAGCACGTTTTCCAATGATATGAAACTATGTGGTGTGGTTGTCACACTGGAGGGAAGGGGTGCCATCCAGAGGAATCTTGAGAGGTGGGCCAGTGCCAAGTGCAATGTTCTTGCATGTGTGTTGGGGCAATCCCAAGCACAACTGCAGGCTGGGCAGAGACTGGGTTGCGAGCAGCCCTGAGGAGGAGGACTTGCGGGTGTTGGTTGATGAGAAACTCGACATGAGCCAGCAGTATGCACTTGCAGGCCAGAAAGCCAACTGTATGCTGGGCTGCATCAAAAGGAGTTTGACCAGCAGGTCAAGGAAGCGGATTCTCCCCCTACTTTGCTCAAGTGAAACCCCCCTGCTGCAGTACTGTGTCTGGCTCTGGGGTTACCAGCGTAAGGATGTGGACCTGTTGGAGCCAGTCTGGAAGAGGGCCATGAAGATGCTCAGAGAGCTGGAACACCTCTCCTATGAAGAAGGTTTGAGGAGACCTTCTAGCAGCCTGTTGTGGTTTAAGCCCAGCAGGCAACTGAGTACCATGGAGCTGCTCTCTCTAACTCCCCCTGCAGTTGCCAGTAGTGTGGGGAGGAGTATTGGGGAAGGGAAAAAATGTAAAAACCTGTGGGATTATAACAGTTTAATAATTGAAATAAAAGATAATTAACAGGAGCAACAATAATAATGCTAATAATAGGAAATAGAGAGGGGAAGGAATAAACCCTGGCACCTGAGCGGTAAAAAACCCCCAAGTGATGCACAATACAATTGCTTACCAATGCCCAGCTCATCCCTGAGCAGCAATTAGCTCTTCTAGTCACCTTCCCCCCCTGCCCCCAGTTCATATTCTGAGCATGACATTCTATGGGACAGAATATCCCTTTGCTGAGTTCAGGTCAGCTCTTGTGGTTATGTTTCCTCCCAGTTTCTTGTGCCACTCCTCACTGGCAGAGAATGGGAAACTGTAAGTCCTTGATTTAGAGTAAGCACTACTTAACAACAGCTATAACATTAGTGTGTTGTCAACATCATTCCCAGATTAATGTGAAGCACAGCACTGTACCAACTACTAGAGTTCATTTTGTTTCTATCCCACCTGAAACTAGGACACAACCTTCCACTATATAAAGGGGGCCTACAAGAAAGGTGGAGAGGAGCAATTTACAAGGGCATGTAGGGATAGGAAAAGGGGTAATGTCTTTAAAACAGAAGAGGGTGGATTTAGATTGGGAGTTAGGAAGAAATTCTTTACTGGGATGGTAAGGCACTGGAACATACTGCCCAGAGAAGCTGTGGCTGTGCCATCTCTGGCAGTGTTCAAGGGCAGGTTGGATGGGACTTTGAGTAACACGATCTAGTGGAAGGTGTCCCTGCTTGTGCCAGGGGCTTGGAACTAGATGATCTTTAAGATCCTTTCCAAGCCAAACCATTCTGTGAGTCTTTTTTGTCTTTGTTTTCTCAAATTCTCATGAAGCACTTGTTATTTAATGTAAGGAGCAGGTCCATCAAAATGGGAAGCTTACTGAAGGTGGAGTCAGGAAAGTCCATATCAAGTTCTTTGCCTATTCTGGTCTTTTAGCCATTTTCTGGATATAAGCTGTTCAGTTGCAGAAGAGCCTGAGAACCCTCTTCTCAAGCAGGGAAGCTGTAAAAAGCTGTTCATCTGGAACTTCAATTATTCCAGATGAGTTGCTTCCTCTGCTGTTTTTAAACCTTTTCCTGAGTTTGGAAGAGTCTGCATATTGCATCTGGTTTTGAGAAGGGATGCATTAATAGAACTTTATTTTCTTATGAAGGCCTTGTTTTGCTTGCCTGCACAAATATTTCAGAAAGAGCAGTAACAGACTTCAACCGGTCTGATAGAAGTTACCTGCCTCTCATGTGAATTAACTAAGTTGCAGGAGTTTTTGGGTGGGTTTGATTCCTGATGGCCACACACTCAGTTATGTTTTGAACAGATGGACTTCTCATAAATGAGTAAAATATCTGTCTGTGCATAGCAATGAAAGGTTAAATTGTTGATCTCAAAATGGGATACAGTAGTACATAATTGAATGAAACAGTGCCAAGGTTTAGCTGCACACAAGCTGGCATGTTCAACCTTCTTTAAACTCTATGGAAACCTTTGTCAGTTGCTAACATATATCCATACGGTCATTTAAACTTGCTTAGGAGAGGGTTTTGATACTGAAGTGTATGATGTATTGAATGTTAAGAGTAATCACAATGAAAAAAAAATGCTGCTTTAAACATCTATTCGGAAGTTAGTGGGAAGGTTACTTGCTTTGGTGTGTCTATTTGCTTTTAAAATCTTACCTTTTTGTAACTCTGCTTAAGATTGATCTCAAAAGAGCTTTTCCATTTCAGCCTCTGAATGTGTATACAGGTGTCTAAATATCCTTCAGCTAAGTCTTCAAAAACTGATTTGGTTACAAACGGGTTGCAAAAAACAATAGTTGAAAGGAAACATTCTCAAGTGTAAAAACACTTATGAGATTTTAGGTGAGATAAGTTAGTAAACTGACTAGTGTTTGGACTACACTAAAAATCACTTTTACAAGCCTAGCTGCCTTTGCAGCTTTTACAGCATAATAGTTCTGCTGAATAACAGAGATAAACAAAGAGAGTTTCTCTGGAACTCCAGAGCAGTAGTGAAAGGATGGCTTTTTATTTAGCTTGCCCTGATACAATGACAAAAAAAACCTGTGAAGGGCTAGTAACTGCCAAGCCAGTGATTTAACTGTAGCAGCTGAAGAAGTGCTGTTTGACTCTTTGCCACACTTACAAAAATTTCCCTTTTTCTCAAAGAATGAAGGAGTGTGGAGTGGGAACATCAGTAAATCTTAGGTAGGGGTCAGCTTGACTTCAGTCTTTCTGTGAGGAGAGGAAAAAAAGGTGGTAGCATGGCATTTCTTTTCTTTCTCTTAAGTTAATGTTGGAGAAAACCTGCATTCCTTAGCTGTCTGACTAGACTCCATTGGCACTTGAGCTGTCAGCCCAGCCCACCCCCTGTGCAGCAGAAAGGAATGCATTTTTCTGTTGATCTGAATTTTTTTTTTCCTGTTCCCAGCTTGCCATCAGACATTATCACAGTTCAAAGCTGTAGAATACAAACTAGCTTATCTCTGAAGTGCAGTCTAATTTCTGGCATAATAATTTTGCTCGGGCAGTTTTTTGAGGTGAGAGGGGCTAGGGATGGGGACAGGACAGTTGGAATATCTGACCTCTTCTCCAGTTTCTCAGGATAGTGAAATGCTAAAGAGACTGTGCAACCTTGAAGCAGTTACTAACTGCTACAAAGAGTTGTTTAGCCTTTGTTGTGGCAGATTTTTTACATAGTTGTCCTGAACTTTTTTCTTGCAAGGAGCAAGCTTTCCTGCACATGGCTTACTTGATTTAAGTATTTTGGTGATGCTGATAACTAACATTGTTACTGTGTGGCAATGGAGGAAGTAAGCTGTAAAGGGGTTTGTACACTCGATGAATCTAGCTTCTACTTTCACAATTTAGCGCAATTCCTTTCTTCAGATAGGTTATCCAGGTCACTTGTTAGCTGGCCCAAAAACTTGTATTTCTCTTTAATGTAGTATAATGGTTGCTCAGAAGAGGGGTTCTCTTCTGTTCCATTGTTTTTAAATTTGGAGTAACTTCCTCAAATAGGACAAAAAGTTGCAGGGAACAAGCGTAGCTTCCTGTTATAGGAGATCCTAGAATCATAGGATGGTTGGGGTTGGAAGGCAGTATAAAGATCATCCAGTTCCATCTGCCCTGCCTTAAGGCAGGAGCCCCCTCCACTAAACCAGGTTGCTTAAAGCCCCATCCAGCCTGGCCTTGAACCCTTCCAGGGATGGGACATCCACAGCTTCTCTGGGCACCCTTGTAATGAAAAACGTTTTCCTAATAGCTAATCTAGACCTACTTTCTTTTAGCTTGAATCTATTCCCCCTTGTCCTGTCACTACATGTTCCTTGTGAAAAGTCCCTCTCCAGACCTCTTGTAGGCCCCCTTAAGGTAGTGAAAGGCTGCAATAAGGTCTCCCTGCAGCCTTCTCCTGGCTGAACAAGCTGAGATGCTTATAGTTGCATTTGTAGCAATACTGTTGTTTTGCTTTTCAGCCACATTCTTGTAGCAGGTAAAGGAACTTCATCTCTGAATGTCTTTACCTTACAAAGGTTTAAATGACTTTCTCATTATTTCTGTTAAACTTCTAAAAAGAATTTAATGGTTTGGAAGGGTGCCTTTAACTTCTCAAAATAGTAGTAATTATACTACGAAGTGTTGGTGGTGCTTTGATACCCTTTTTCTAAGGTGGATTTGACTTGTCAACATTCTTCTAACATGACACAGCAGTGATCTGCTCTTATATGTAAACTGGATAATATGTACTGTCTGGCATGACGAACCTCTAAAATGTTAACCTTTAAAAAAGTTGAACTTTCTGATATCTTTTTATGATTCAGTGTCAAATTTAAAGTTTTTATTTATTTATTTATATTAATCTTAAGGCAAATTTATAACGGCCTTACCTCTCTACAGGTTCAAAGTAATAGTGACCAAGATTATTCCACTTGTACGCAAGAGGTAAAGCCAAGCTTTGCACAGCTTTGCCAGTCATGGGAATGTAACAAAACAAGCAGTTTTAGCCTAGATATTTGTATATATGGAATTGTAACCTTTAAGCTGCTTGCTTACACCACCTGATTTTCCCTCTTTGTATTGATTGAGAATAGTAGTAGCTTCATGTTACAGAGCTACACTGAGAAAGTCTGTTCATCCCATGTTCACATGCTGCTGCCTACAGTAATAGGGTCAAGCAAATCCACTGTTGAAAAGTCACACAGATTTCAGTGTGAACTGAAATCTGTGAGCTAAGCTTTCCAGTAGGGACAGCTAGAGTAAGGGTAATGTTTTCATAATGCTTTAATTGGGTGGACATCGAGAAATATAATGTAATCTATATTAATGTTGTGCCAAAGCACTGGTTTAGAACTAGGTTGGCTCTGGCACTAGTTTGGGTGAAAGTAGGTTTTGATGGCTGAATGTAGACTGTAAAAGTGGCTAAGAGTAGGTTCTGTTCTAGATGGCAAGGAAGACAATTGTTCTGAGTGAGAAATTAGCTCTGTAGAATGAGTTAAATGATAAATTCTCAAAGGAATCTCTGACAACTAGGATTTAGATTACACCACTCTTATTGGTTATGTCATTCCATAGTAGGAGATTCTGACTACATTAGTAACATCTGCTGCTGTGCCATAATTTATTAGCCTTTACTGCAAAAAGCACTTAATCCTTTCGAGGAATATTTTTTTTTTTCAGTGTGAGTCAAGAAATAAATAGCAAATGCTATTGAAAGTAGTTGTTTTTAAAGCTATTTTGGATGTGAAAAGTAGTTTGTTACTTCACTACATAGTAAGCTTAATTTCATGAAAAACTAATTTGAACAGCTCAATAAATCTTCGCCTAACTCAGAACTAATGCCAGATCAGAAATTTTGTTAGGGTTCTGGTGGGTTTTTTTAAATATCCTCTATCAGTTATTTCCGATGAGTGGAAGCTTCGTAGTAGCTTGCAGACTCTTAGATGCAACATGTAAGTGGGTTGTTGTCTACGTGCTGAATTGCTTGCAGAGCTGGTGATCACAAGCAATGAAGAAATCACGTTATCAAGTTTCTGACACACTTCAGGTTTTAACGGTGCTGTCCCTTAGAAAGTGAGCATCATCCCTTGGAAAACAGCCCACCATTTCTAGTCCTTATTCTATTTAATGTGATTAGATACTGTTGTAGCTAATTAAAACATCACATTTAACATGTGAGCAGTGATCTACACCATTAACTTAAGTACATGTGAATTAACTGTTAGGTAAAATGAGACTCTTACGAAAGACAAATTATCCAATATGCTACAGAAGTTGAATAATAACTCTAAAATACCATGTTAGTGCCTATCTTGCTGGTGAAGAAACATTTACTGTGGCAGGCCTTATGCCAAAAGATGAATGCTGCGAGTTTGTGTTGCTTCAATCATATATTAGTGAGCACATGAAGATTTAATATTAAAAACTCAGTGAAAAATACTACTTTATTGATAAAGGTAATTTTAGATTAGTATGTTTCCCTTGAGGGAAACACTAGGATTAAACAAAGTCAGTGAGGGACAGAACTCTTTCTAGTTCTGCATTTGCAGGTTAAGTAAATAGATTGAGGTGGTATTTCTTAGGTGTTCCTAGTCTGCCTCAGTACATGGTTTAGCACTAAACCCATTTAATTTTTCTAAACCATCAAGGTCATGGAAAAAGACACTTGATTGACAATGCTGCAGATAAATAAGCCAGCACTGATGACAGGCAGATGAAATCAAGTGTAGTAACTTGGCCCATGGAATTTCATAGAGTTCCTATGTGAATTGTCATAAGAAAATTTCAGGTCTGCTTAGAATGAAGGGTGCTCTGGTGAAAGTGGCTTTGGCAAAATGGTGGGGTGGTGAGTATTCTTCTGTTTATCTACTGATAAATGCACCCCCCCAGATCAGGTGCTAAAAGTGAGACTTTATTCTGATTCTCTTAAAATCAATTGTTATTGATATTCCTGTTCCCCCTGCTATCAGAGGTGTTAAAAAATGCTTTTTCTTTCTCATGCTTATAAATTTTGTCTTCCTGCAGGAAACCATTGCTGTCTTTGACTTAGATAAAAATTCTGTTACTCTGGAACAACTGATGCTCTAGGAAGGAGCTTGTAAGGGAAGCAATGCTACCCTTCCTTTATTTGGAAGAGGGAGAATCAGTGTTGAACAGACTGGTATTCAGAAGTCAGCACAAGTTTGCATATAACAGATAGAAGATCCTAAAATTCAGTGCCTGGTAGCCAACTTATGTTTTCAGTTGTGGTATATTGAAATGCCTCATGTAGTTAACAATACTTGTCAAATTAGCAGTTTTTTCAAAAAGTAAAATGGGTCATAAAAGTAACAACAGATTTTGTAGTTAACTAAAAGTCGAAGTGAAATTAAGGCATTTATAGTGGACATCTGCATTGCAGACATCTTGGGAACTTGAGGGAACTTCTCTACTGTTCTGCATCTGAAACTTACTCAAGAAGTAACATATTAACTTGTCTTTTCTTTTTTCAGCACCTTGAATATTTTCTGTGCCAACACAGAGAATGAAATGACAATTCAGTATTCTTGTTACAGAGACCACCCTCAACTTGGTTTGTCATTCTGATGCAGGAAAGAAAACAGGCTGGGGAGAAAGTCTGTTACTATCTATGTAAAGCTGTAGCTTGAGTTCTTTTAGAGCCTGTTCGTGCAGTACAATATTTATCTGCATTAGGAGAACAGATTCTCATAGGCCACTCTGCTGTATCTGGAAAGAAATCCTTCTTCCACTTGATGTGATCTATGAACTTCCTATGGTAAGGGTTTTTATTATTACTCTGCTACTAACAGAGCCCCAAAGCCTTAATCTTAACTAAACTTTCTAGATACTTCTACTGGATGGCTGGGGGAACAGGATGCATCTCAATTATTGGAGGCAGGGTGGGGAAAGATCTTCATCAAACAAAACTTTCTGCAACATGCAGATATTAGCAGATCATTAAGCAAACATACCAGCAGCATCATGGTGTTTGGTTGCATGCTTTTCAGGCAAGTCTGAATAATGAAAGAATTTAGCTCTGTATCACATGTGTTATCTTTAGTACTGTACTAATCTGTGCGTACATCTGCAGCAGGATTTATGTTAAGAGGTGCTTTGAAACTTCATAGTGATTCACAGGTCTGGGTACACGCAAATTAACTGGAAGAGCTTTTAGAGTCTGGATGCTGTTTGGTATGAGGTGTGTTCCTTAGACTTTCTTGTAAGGTAAAAGTAGCTAGTTGCAGCTGTGAACCTCATTTGTAGAGGGCAATTGCTGTATCTTATTTTTCCAGGTGAGTTTTGTATATGCTCAAAGGTCAGAGCTGATGTGTTATTTGACTGAAATGGAGTTGTAACGTCTTAAAGTAGTTTTAACTCTGAAGTACTGGTTTCGAAGAAGAATCTCTTCTATTGGTAAAATAACTAATTTCCAAATTACATTCTGTAAAAAGTCTCACATAATCAGTATGTGCTTTTATTTCCTTTATGTAAGTTGTGCATCCTCCAATTAGCTGTTATCCTGTAATTCAGCTCTGCACTGGTAACAAAGTTAGACATTAACAGCATGAATAGAAGTCTTTTGATACCCTAATGATGTCACTTTCTGGTTTCCATATGGTTCTTGTTTCATAGCTACATATTTTACTTGGACAGCAGGATTTCCTTAGCCTCAAGCCAATGAATTTGTCTTAATCGCCAGTGCAGACAGGTAGGTCAGTTTGCTGCTCTTAGGGACCAGATGGCTGAAGTGTTCTAATTTATCTGCCAGGTGACTTTGAAATTGTACGTTGTTATGCCTGAAATGCAGTCTCCAGGGTAATCATGAGAAAAGTGGGAGCCAGTGTACAGCTTCCATATTAACTGAAAGACAAAGTGGATAGGCTCTGATTCAGCAGTCTCTTTAGGTTCATGCTTGGCTTGAAGGAAGAGTGGTCTTTTTGACTGATGTCACTGGTTAGTATATGTGCATTGTTAATTTGATGTAAACTAGAAGTAGGAAGAGAATTCAGCTGCATATTTATTTGAACTTACTTTTCAGTCTCTAGTTGCATTGGCCTAGTCCTCTACAGAGAAGTAGAAAAACTTAAAGCTTCTTAAATCAGTGTTAAACTCACTAATTGCAAGTGACACATCAATCACACTTTTTTAATTCAAAGCAAGATGAGAGTGGAGTGATGAAGAAATTGGAAACTTTCTTTAATTAAATGCTTCTAAGAGAGCTTTTGAAGGAAAACCAAAGCTGTGTGTAAAAAAAAAAAAAAAAAAAAAAAAAATGTACCTTGTTATAAATGACTTTTTTTTCCAGTCTTACCAGATGACAAGATTGTGGGAAGTGGCCTGTAAACCTTTTCTTTCAGATTCTTCTAGAAACACTCCAGTATTGCTTGTTTCTTTTGTTCACAGTTTGCAGAAAGTTCTGTCTTCACTGGAAGCAGTTTGTGTCATCTGATGATAATTTTTGAGTAACTTGTGAAATTTAGGTGGGATCAAGAAATATGATGTACCCCAAAACTGTTTTACTTGCGTCTGGCAAAGTTCTATGCTTTGCTGCTGTGTTAGATTGTATGCAATTCTGTTTTGCTAACATTTACCGCATGGATTACGGTAGGTAAGGGTCACAGCATAATAAAACAGCATTCTCTCCAGCTCTGAAAGAGCTGAGTGAAATACCTTGAAATACAGACAACTGGATCTACTTGATACTGTAAATAAAGACAGAACACAGTTTGCAGTCAAAATACTGTGACTGACAATGGTGAGGGTAAACAAGTAAGTCCTGTTTTGCTTCTCGTTATATGGCAGAGCTCCTTCCCAAAAAACTTTCTGGGTAATATGGTTCCAATGACTGTTTCACAAAGCAAAAACTGAACAATTGTGGAGTGGTTATTGAGCCTATGCCACTTTTGAACCCACTGAGACAAACCATCTTTGAACTTAGTTTGAGGTAAAGGACTTGCATTCTAGGCTGTCAATGGACAAGCCTTATGGGGAGGGATGAACTCTGTGAAAGGTATAGGACACACAACTGGATACCATTAACTTCAGTCATCATTTTCCTTATAATGTGATGTGCAAGACCCCTCAGTATGTCACCTGAATTCAAATGCTTTCACAAAGATTTAATTCTTTTGGCCCATGTTGTATTTTTTAGCTCTGACTGAAATGTACATCTATGCCAGCAAAAAGTAGGTATAACTTTGGCTTGCTTCTAGCTTTGCTTGATGGATTGCTCATAGTCTTGACATCTAGGCCAGTTTTGCTTTCTTAAAATGCAGGTGAGGGAAAAGGAGTGGCACCTCTGTTTTGAGATGGATTCTAGACATGGTAATGCAATGTAGAAATTGATGTCACTGTGGAATTATAGCAGATATTAAAGTTTATTATATTTTCAGGACAGACATCTAAAGAAATGAGAAAGAAGTTGCAGAGAACTTCATTTTACTGCACTGATGTATAACAAATTTTTAATGTGAGATTTAATGCTCCCATTGTCATGTCACCATTCTTCCTGGAAGGTTGCAAAACATGGAAGAATGCATAAACCAATAACTCGAAAATCATGTGAGATGGCTTATGGTAAAGTTGCTTTTACAGCATACAAACCAGATAATTTTAAGTGGTACTTTGGTTTGTCAAGCAAAACTTACACCGTAGCTTATTTCTCAGGAGAAACCTGGGACTCTGCTAGTGTGTTACAGCCAGGGCTGTATGTGTTCACTGGATGATGATACAGGAATGTTTTTAGGCTCTTTGCTGAAATGACAGATGTTTTAAATTAGGTTCTAGAGCACTGCAAGAACTAATTCTTCTAAGGTCATCTTCCTTTTTAACTGGGGAAATCATATAAACTGCAAGGAAAATTTCACTTACAGCATTTTGGCAAATTGTCAAACTCATGTTGTCTCTACAGGCATTTGGGAGAATCTTTTTAAACTCACTCAAAACCCACAAATGAAACCACCCCCAAAAATAAACCTTGGACTCTCATCTTAAATATTTGTGTGTGTTGTTCTATACGATACATGCAGTTCTTACTTTCAAACTTTTAGAAGAGAACTGGATATTGCTGCCTGTTTGTGGTATCTTTGTTTAAACAAACTCTTAGAGAATTACAGAAGCTGAAACTATTTCCCCTTTTCACTGAAAAGCTGTTCTTTGCTATATCCAGCCAGCTAAGAAGATGGGAAATGGCCCTTGTGGGATGCTCATGTCTTTTTTTTTCTGCAGTAGAAACAGACAAAACTGGTCATAAGGAAAGGCCTTGGCCTCATCAGAAAGTCTTTCTCTTGCTTTTCCATTCAGAAAATAACTCCCTAGCTGGAAGCTTATAGCGTACTGATCTACTTATTACTGACAGATAAGAGTGCATGAGACCTACAGGCAGGGTTAAAAACCAAAAGCATCAGGAAATCCTTTCCTAGAAGGCTTTTCAGTGGCCATATATGCCCCCTGACTTGTGTACCATTTCCTTTAAATTTCTAGACTTGTCTGCCTGTTGATCCCTGTTGTTGGGTAGCAGGGAGTAAGCAGGAAGTAGCTAAGTCTTTGTTCAACTGATTTGCCTCTAATCTCCGAAAGAGTATGGAAGGGAGTTATGGATGGGTAGAAGTTGTAATTACAAAACTGCCTTGGTAAGTTTTGCTTGAGGGCTTCCCTTACTTTGTGCTGCTCTGGGTAGGTACAGTGTCCTGCACATAAGAAGTGCCCAGTACATAACAAGTTACAGTCTCTTCACTGTGCTAACCAGTGCAGTTTCTCTGGCACCATGAGGAATGGCCACTTCAGTACTACTTAAAAGCGTAAGCTTCTATTGAGACTAC
>NW_009917750.1:0-8294 GCF_000696875.1 Nestor notabilis | reverse complement strand
GGAAAGATTGTCTTAGGTAAGAATATCTGAAACCAAAGTAGGAATCCCGTTTTTCCACATGTATATAGATTCCAGATAGAGCTGGATTTCTCTTGGATAGAAATAAAAAACAGGTTTACCAGATAATTGTTCTGTATTAGCCTGAAGCTCAACAAACATTCTGTCTGAGATGAAGAATGTGTAGATACTACATCTTCGGGGGGAAAAAATTATCTTCATTCCCTTGGTATGGGAGTACAGAGAAGGTAGAGTCGAGTGATGCTATTGCTTAGGGCATGTAAAATTTAGTCTGAAGAAACCGGATCTTATTAAAACAAAAAGTAAGAAACAAAACAAAAAAAAAATTCCCTTAACCACAAAGCTGAAAAGAAAAACCCACAAAACTCTTTTGGGGTTGTGTATTTTTAGTCATGAATGTGGCTTCGTGTTTTAAGACTTTGCCTGTTAACTGGTATGTGAAATACATTTTTCTTTGCATGCCATCTCTACACCTTGAGTACAAATGCAAAGAGCAACTTCTGGAAAGGTTAATTGATAGCTTTGTAAATATGAAATGCTTTCCTTTCAACCTCAATGTTTTATAGTTAAACAGATTCTGTGAGTGTGTGCTGTGTATTGGTGCTTAAAATACAGTAAGAAGTCCTTTCTTCTAGAAAGGTAGGGGACCTTCTTAATTGAGGCCTCATGAAAACTGCCTGAAATCTTGTGTTTTGTCTGTGTGCTATGTAGTGCTGAGGATACTGGAGGAATTAGTGTTTTGCTCTGTGATGAACTTGGAAGAGAAATGTCTTTGGGTTTAGGACAGTTTTGAGGTTAAAACTCCTCACAAAAAATGAAAATGGGAATTGACTCATATTCTGTATGTTACTTTCATTTGAAGTCTAAAGATCATAACTAGCCATAGCAAAGAGTGTCCATGTATGTGTGTGAGTGTATGTTTAAAAGTATTAAGTGCTTACGTATCTATAATCAGTTGATAATGCTTCTTCGAGTAGTGAACTTAGATATATCCTCTTATAGAAGAGACTTATGCTTGCCAGACTGAGTAAAGATACCAGTTTTGTATGGTCTAATAAAACTAGAAGTAACTTATATGTGATGTGTTGCAACTTGAGCAGAAGTTGTTTCTTGGTTGCTCCTGACTGTTCAATATAAAATAATACTATTGATTGTTAGAATGACCTTCCAGTTGAAGCCCCCCCAACTTATTTTTCATGCATTCTTTACAATTATATCCTCAGAAATATTTTTTTAATATACTGAGCTATATGCAGATTGGTACAGCTGCAAGAGAAATAAATCTTGAAGGCATGGTTCTTTGGAAATAAAATATTACTCTTCATTTTTGCCTTTGACAGCCTTCTGTTTGAACAAAGTGTAATGCAGAGTTTTTGCAAATTACTCCCTTTTCTGTGTGGTCTGTATCATGCATGTGTGCATACAAATATTGGAGAAATATACAGAATGTTTCCTGAGTGCAGTAATTAGAACAAAGGGGCATACTCTCTCGTGGGTCATGTAACCCTGTGCCAAGAAACAGGCCATGAGATATAATTATGCTCCTGAGGCCTTGCCATGAAGTTTGAGTCAAAGCAACACTGCAGTGTTGTGCTCTAGGAGGGAGCATGGCTGCTAATGAGCCTATAGTGAACGTAAGAGACAGAAATTTATCAAAAAATGGAAGACCTTTAACCTTCTCTCTGCTCTTCCCTTCATATAAATATCTATGTGACTACTTGTGAGTGCAGTACTAACAGATTTAAAAAATAAACTAGGTTACACTGACTTGGTGTTTAAGCCAAATAAAATACTAGGGCCAACATATTTTTGTAAAGCCCCTCTGAAAAGCAGCAGACTAGGGAGACACAGTTTTTGGCAGGCAGTGAAAATTTTGCAAGGAAATGGTGCTTCTAGAAGGTTGTACAGCATTAAAACTAGCAAGTGCTGTGCCTACTGGCATACTACAACTGTCAAAACCCAGCAAATCTTTAAACACCAGCTGATCAGGGATTTTCAGGGCTATCTTGTCTAGCTTGAGCAGGCCTGGCAGCTCTTAACACAATCTAGTGCCTGGGTTAAAGACCTTCTGCTTTGTGGTGCCTTTCTGAATAGCTTATTCAGCTGGAAAACGCAGTGAACAAAGGAGCTGGAAATATTTTGTCAAGTTAGTGATCTCACAGTTCAGAGAGCCAGCCACCAATTATAAAGACTTCTATTGTGTAACACAAGAGCTAGTGTATAGAAAACTCCAGATTGTACTCTATCTCTTTCTTTATTAGCTTCTACATAATTATTTTTGCCTAAAGGATGGTGTGAATATGGATGTGGGGTGTATTGTCAGTAATTAACTACATTTTTCTAATAGACCACATTGAATAGCAAGATGGGAGTAACTATTTTTTTCTTAGTTTGAACTTGATTTCTGACCTGGGGGGATTAGGAGTGAGGGAAGCCTATGGAGTTCTTGGTGATTAAGATTTTACAACTAAGTGCAGCAAACAAGTAGTATTGTTTCTGCGGAGAATGGGAAGCGGGAATAGTGGTCTGCCTCCCCCGGTTAATTTAGTAGAGATTTTGGCAGGAAACAACATAAGATTTCTAAAGCATTAGTCTAATCACAGTGTATAGTGGTCTCAAAACCAGACATGGCAACAGCAAACCTAGTGAAAGGAATTATCATTAGTACAAGTATTTTTGTTGTTGTTGCTAGTTAGCTATTTGTTTTCATCTAAGCTTTACAGTGATATTCCAAATCTTAAGTATGACTTTTTTTTCCTGCAGGTTGGAAAAGAGACTGTGCAGACAACAGAAGACCAGATCTTGAAAAGGGATATGCCACCTGCGTTTATCAAGTAAACTCATTTTATTGTAAATCTTCTACTGTAGGTACAGGAAACCTGTTCTGATGACAGATCATTTTTAATCATTTCTGCCTATTTAAGATGAGAAAATACTCTTTATGCTTGAATAGCTCTTCAGGGTCTCGGGGGTGACCTTTGTCAGGAACATTTCTGCCAGCAGTGACTTTTCCTGTTACATTCTGTATGTGCAGGTACATATGTAGGGTATTTCTGCCTTTTTAAAAAAACAAAAAACAAACAAAAACCAAACCACAACAGAGTAATACTGTTTCTTACCTATGTGCTGTTGTAGTTTTGTGTAACAGTGTCAGATAAAATGTGGTGTTGTCAATCTTTTCTATTTGTCTGGTGGAAAAGTGTAAATTTGTCAGTATAGGCATCTGATGCATGACACAACTGCCTGGAAATCTAAGAGATTTGAGGAGCGGTGACTGACACTCTTAATTCCATGGCTGGGTGTCAAGGACAACTGACTTTCTTCTTCTGCTGCCTTAAGACTTAAAAATCATACATCAGTGCTTGTGAAATTGCCAAACTTCTTACTGCCAACTGACAAACTTTCATTGAAGTGGCTTTGCCCTACAACCTACTGAATGTAGTGACCTCTCTATTAGTGTTGTCCAGTGTGTACAGAATGGCTAAATATTTTACTGCATTCCCAAACATAAACAGGCAGATAGTCAAAACACAAAAGCATTGAAGCAACTAAGAAAATACTAAAATGGAGAACAGAGGTGATGTCTAAAGAGAAAATTTATGTTAGGGCAAAATAATTTAAAAAATGCCTAGGACCAGGTGGTATTAACATAAAAGTGAAATAGCTGAATTATTAGTGCAGTACAGTCTCACACTTGAGATCATCTGGTATGTCAGTCGAAGTGATATTATTGCCGCAGTAACTTTCTAGGGGCATCTGGGGAACAGGAGGTCTATAGGTCTGACATACCTTTGGAGCAAATGACTAGACATTCTATACTAGAGAAGAGAGTAAACAAATCCCAAATACATATGACTTGTTTTGATTGAATTGATACTGTTTCTGTGGAGGGAAATTCTGCCTTTTAAATCTGTTGGTGTTAGAAATATTACAAACAGGGATAAAGGTAATCAAGGTGATAAATTATATACCAATTTCTAAACTTTTTGGTGAAGTCTGAAGGCCTTTAAGAAATTGAAGTAGTCATGGGGTAATAAGTTAACTTCTTGTATGGAAAAGAGAAAATTTGAAGTGAAAGTTAAAAATTACATGGTTAACTCTACATTACATTACCCTACAGTGGCAGGAGGTAATCAGAGGGCTGTGGAGATCTCTGCTGGGATTGTGCTTTTCACCATGTTCACGAATGCGCTGGAAACCAGGATGAGCTGTGAGGCAAAAGTACTTGATGATTACCTGATGTCTTACTCAGGGTAGTGAGATTAATGGATGACTCTGAGAAATTACAGCAGGACCTTATTAAACTGACTGACTTGATATTAAGTGCGGATAAAATTATTTTGAAAGATCTGAGACGATGCACATCTGGGAGAGCAGCAGGTCTAGCATCAGATAGGATGGTTGACTCTGAACTGTCCATTACCAATGATGAGCTGTGATACAGGGATGAGAGCATCCACTGTACGCTCAGTAGTGGTCAAAAAGTAAACCAATGTTAGGTTTATTGGCAAAGAATGGGAGACCAAAATGTCACTGTGTGTTTTTTCTCCCCCTGCTTTGAATACTGAATGCACTTGAGGTATCTAAATTTTGGAAAAGCTGTTGTAGAACTGGAAAAAGCTCATAGAAGGACTGTGAGAACAAAGGTATCGGATTGCTTCTGCATGAGGCAAAGCTGGAACTCTTCAGCCTGGAAAAGATGGCAGTGGGGATTGAGGCCTGACAAAGGTCTAAGGAAGTATGAGTTGCATGGAGAAGATTGAAACTGATCCTTCTTGTGCAAGAACTTGATGGGGGTATTGCTTTAAGCTAGTAGTTTATAAACCAACAAAAGGGAGAACTGAGCTGCTTTGTACAGTACGTCATGTGCTGCTAGAATTTTTTTTATAGGTTTGGAGGTTAATAGATAAGTACTTAGAAGAATCCCTTATGGGTTATCAAATAGACAAACTGCAGGAAGTTTCAAGAACTGAAAGTACTTGGTGGATGGGAGAATGCCCAGAGGAAGTATAATAAATACTTATCCTGTTCTTAACCTCCCTTAGGCATCTACTTGCAGCTACTTTTGGAGACTGGATACTGAGCTAAATGGGCCTTTGATACATTCCACTACAGTATTTATTATGTTGAGTTCCTGGTGTGTGATCTTGTTTGGGTGCAGAGGGGTTCAATTTCTTTTATTTAATCTTAATTTTCTTGAGGGGAGTGTTTGTGTATTGAAATGAGACCAAAACTTTTTACGTGCTTCTTGATGAGTTGTATACAAACATGTAATCCTGATTGTGCTCGTTTTCAAGGATGTGTAGAGTTTTTAGTTAATTCCCAGTTTCTTGTTCACCTAGAGGAGTAAAGTATTTAGAAAAAGAGGTTTTCTTATTGCTATTCTGTATCCAGCCCTTGGTCAACATTTAGCAGATCTTGAAGACTTAAATTACCATAGAAATGTGATACAGACACTGCTGAGTAGTACCACTTTATGCTGGATGCAAGAACTTTTTTCTGCAGCAACTCATGACTGCTTGAATTGTGATATAATGAAAAATAGGAAACAAAGCTATCTGTCACAGTAATGAAAACTTCACGTAGTACTTATTATCCTAGATGCAGTAACATGAGTTAGGAATGTTTAATCATCTTTCTGAATGATGATCTATTGCATTTGGGCTTTTTTATTAATCTGGAGTTTATATCAAAATGAACTAGTACATGTTAACAGCTCCTTGTTAACACTGGAGTATATCGTCACTGATGTCTTTGTTGTAGGAACAAGTGACAGTCACAGGTGAACTGCTAAGGGAGTCCTACCTTTTCCTGCATTAAAGGGCATTTGGGTGCAGGAAGTGAAACAGATGAAGGTTGTAGGGGGTTTGTTTTGATTCCCCCACCCCGAGAGGAGGGTTTTTTGTTTCTGAAGTGTTAGTTCAGGAATTGGCATTCCTCTTTAAGGGAGTGCTCCAGCAGAACTGGTAATGGCACATGGATGATGGTGTAAGGAGCAGTGTGCACGTACTAAGGAGTAGTGAATGTATACTAGCACTGCATTCCTTGTTCACTTTCTCTGCATTCAAAAGGACCATCAGTTTTGAGGGGAGTGACTCTTGGAGAGTGAGGGAGAAGATCTATCATGCATACCTTTGCTTGCTACTGACATAAACCATGTTGGAGCAATTGACCTAGAGTTAAAAAGTGACACATTCGTTATCTTAATTGTCTTAATCACTGGGGAGTATGAGTAGTGCATATAACTTACATCAGATATTTTGCAATGTGTTCATATTACTTGCTATGCTTCCCTTGTAAAGTAGAGAAAAGCTGTAAGATCTAGGCAAAAAATAGGATAACACCTACTTTGTTTCCACTGGAATAAAAATTCATCTGTGTGTAACTTGCACACACATACTCATTTAACAAATCAAGCAGTAATGCTATTCTGTATTAACATTATTTGGTAGCCAAGTGGGACCCGCATTTGCTTGTAACTGTATTAACAAATGATAATGTAAAATATTTGCTTTTAAATTTATGTTTCTAGAACTGCAGGTAATCTAAACTCACTACAATTTAGGTGATTAGAAATTGAAACGAGCGTTATTCTAGTACCAAAGGCATTGTCTGGCATTTTTGGGTAGGCATCTCTGGGAAAAGCAGAGGTCAGTCCTAAAAGCTAAAAAGTAAAATGTTAACATAGCCTTATTGTAGTCATGCCTCAAAATATATAGTGTTCATATATATATATATTTTAATTTTTTAAAGCTGGGGGTTTTTTTAGGTTGTGATATAATATAGGGATTAGAAAGTTCACCATAGCAATGAACTTCTGTTCAAAACTTGTGAATGTGTTTTATTCTTGTCATAGAACAAGAGGTTCATTGCAGTGAATATTTTCAGTGGTTTTTTGTTTGGTGTTTTTTGATTTGTTCTTAATTTAAGTACTTGAATTACTACTTTTTGAGATTCTAATCTTTTGTTTCCTAGCTGTATACTTTGCAGGGAATGGAGGGTGTTTGGGTTATAACCACCACTCTGCTTTTTTGTACATAGTGCACATTCCTGAGGTCTGTCAAATGCATGGGGAAGTTTATACAAAATACTCATTGTATAAGTAAAATGCAAGTTTACTGTTCAGAGGTTCAGTTCTAAAAAAATGTAAAAGAAAACTTTGAATCTTTAGGAACTTTATTTTCATTGATTATAGTGGGTTAATACACATTTACATTAATTCCTTTCTTTGCAAATGAAAAAGCCAGTCTTGAGATAATTACTAGTATTAAACAGATGACCATGAAATTGAACTGTAGGAAATTAAGTATTTCTGACCCCATAGCTCTGAGCTGGCTGAATAGGTGGTTCATTTAATCCCTTTCTTGGCAGGGTTGAAAAGAATAAATTTGACGAGCAAGTGTGGAAATCTAATTTAGGCAAGTCAGTTAACTTTGATAATACAAGTAAGTACATTGCATAGTAATGAGCAGAGCATTCCTACTTTCTGCCTTGAAGTCCTCCTGTATTTTCTTACTCAGTTATGAGTTACCCCCATCTGATGTGTTGAACAGATGTCTCACTAAAGAGCAAGTTACGATAAGGTCAGCTGGCCCAATTCGATCTGCTCTAGGGAGCTATTACCTGAAAAATTTATTTTCTGAAAAAAGTATGTTCTCCTGTAATGGGTATTTTATTTCTAGTATTGTTAGATTTAGATATAACCATTAAGTTCTGCCTTGTGCTAACAAGGAACATAGGGGGGAAAATGGGATAGCTGTGTAACTTTCCAATAGTACTTAACTGAAATTATGATTAGTATGTCCAAGTGATCAGTAGAAAATAAGCTATATGAAAAGCACGATAATGTTACTAGAAAATATAGTATTGCTGTAATTAAAGGGTTAATATTTGTTGGAACCTCGTGTAATTTGAATGAGCACACTGCACTCGCATGCATAGAGTGTATGTATTGACTACACTTAGATTTCTGCCAAACAAATAGGAGACGATGGAGGAAAGTCACAGTCAGTGTAGTCAATAACTACAGTCTTAAGTAGCCTAGCTAACATAGAATCATAGAATAGTTAGGATTGGAAAGGACCTTAAGATCATCTAGTTCCACCCCCCCTGCCATGAGCAGGGACACCATGGAAGTGAAGTCTGAATTTTATATTTCTCTAAGGTGTCATGAAGTAGTTACGAGAAAAGAACGAACCCAAAAGCCTTTCCATGTTCCAGTTCTTGACATTTTAAATTGTTGTGTTAAATGAAGTTGCTCAGCCACTGTCCATAAT